>NC_044908.1:24405968-24705968 GCF_001633185.2 Quercus lobata | reverse complement strand
AATAATTTACTACTTAAAATTTGTTAAAAAGTATAAAAATTTTGTGGACGTAATACTTCTCTTAATAATTTAGTTTAAAAAATAGAATACTCATATGTTGTTAGAGTTTAGACTTTCTCAAAGTTGTCTGTTTTATCAAATTAAATAATATACCGCGTGCGATGCAATGTATACTTTGCAAATTTTTTTAAATAATTTTTTGTCTTTTTAGACCTATTTATAATACTCATTTTGTTGTATAATATTTATGTTTTTTCAAAGTATTTCTAAATTCTTTGCAAATCATTCTTCTTAATTTTCATATTTTATATTTAAAAAAATTGTCATAGAATCAGTTTCTCAATATTATGTAGAATTGTTGTACTAATCTAGATTTCTAAGGTTATAATCCGTCAAGTTTTTTGACATTTCTAGGAGACTAAAATATTATAATATTTTTATACTTTATTTTTTAAACTAATAAAGTGATTTTGAAATCTATAAATCAAAATTCAAAGCATAAAATACTTTCATATTCTAAGATTACACTTCCTCAACTACTCCATTTTCACTTCCAAATACCGAGCCTCAAATTTCAAACACCCATTTCATTATCTTAACCCAAAAAAAATCATTTGCAAGTACCGGAAAATAGATTGAATGTGATAAAACAAAGAAAAATTGTCTAAAAACACTTCCATTTATCAAGATTTAATTGCCTTCAGCTCGACTTCCACATCAAAAAAAAAAAAAAAAAAAAAAATTGAAAAACATTTTAAAATCATAATTTTATTTTGGTCTTACTGTCATGGCTTGTATTGATACCAAACTAAATAGTAGGTAAAAAAAAAAAAAAATGTCATCAATATTCAATTTGAAGGTTTCTTTCTTTCTCTTTTGTTCTAAAACAAAATACATTTATGGCTTTCTCACACCAAAATCCCAAAACCTAAAGTCAATCTCAACTTTTACAAAACTCATATATAACATCTAACCTCAACATCAAAACCAAAAATCATTGTCACTGAATAAAAAATGCAAGCGCCTTCTTCCTTGATTATAGCCAACTCATACAAGTAAAGATCAAGCGGGATGACAATGTTGGATTTAGCTAGATGCCATAAAAGGTAAATGGAATCTTTTTTGGTTTGGTATATTTGAGATGAGATGACATGAAAGGTCATAGGCAGGTATATATAAAGGAGTAAGAGTATGTTTGATACACTGAATGAAGATTACGACAGGAATTGTAATCTATATTACTAGGAATAAAATGTGTTGTAATGTAATAACTAAACTTATTCATTAGTTTGGTTGTGGGTTATAATATTAGAATGAAACTTAACATTTATTTTAGGAAATATCTTACTCATACAATTATATCTCCTTAAAAATTGTTATTTTTAAATTTAAGAGAGATATGTGTTACTTTTTATGATTTTTTATTTTTATAATTGTTAGATGTATATGGAAAGTTTGTTTATTTGGAAATATATTAAGTTTTGACTTACTAAGAAATAGCTAATACAACATTTTTAAGAGGAATCAATATTCCTCATTTTGAAGAATACCTATTTATAAGGGATGACTATTTCTTGTAATAAAAACATAATCAAACTAAAGAAAGCTAAACTATAGGAATAACTATTATATTACAGTGCCTCTTACAGTCTACCAAACATGCCCTAAAAGTGCGAAATGCGAAAAGAGTGAATAAAAATTGAAAGAGGATTATGTGTGTGTGTGTGTGAGAGAGAGAGAGAGAGAGAGGGAAAGTTTTGGAACATTGATCTAAATGAAACAAATGGTCCTTATTTTTTAATTGAAAAAGTTTTGAAATGTTGAATCAAGGAAACAAAGAGTTTTACGAAGAATCTTTATTCTTTAATTAGATAAATCTTGAAATATTAAACCAAAGAAGCAAAAAGTCCCTATTTTTTTTAATTTGTTATCATCTTTGATATGGCTTAAGAGTATTTTAATTTTCTTCTTAAAGAATGCATCACAAGGTGTAAAACCTCATATTCTTCTACATGATGTCTATACTTATTTATTTCTTTATATTTATATTTATTGACTGATTGATTAATTGATTCGGAGGCATTGATTCCATTGTCTCCAAACATCCATAAAAATAAAAAATAAAAAATAAAAAATAAAAAATTGTACGTAATATACAATGTCCACCTTCACAACAAATATAAAATTTTGCTTAAAAGTTATACATGTACAAGTCAAAGTAGAAACTAGCAAATAAATAAACAAACAATAAAAAGTTAATCAAAATGATTTTACCACCAAGTATAGTGCGGACTGACACACAAATATTTTGCTCAAGGCCAGATACATTGTCAACTCAATCTCTTTCCAAGTCTCTTTACATGTGAATAGAAAGGCTATAAGGCTATGCACTTCTCATAGCCAACGTTAAGATCAAGTGGGACAATAATGTTGGAGTTAATGTTAGGTTCTAAAACTTTAGGAAGTAATGTATTAGAACT
Source organism: Quercus lobata (assembly GCF_001633185.2). Taxonomy (NCBI): domain Eukaryota; kingdom Viridiplantae; phylum Streptophyta; class Magnoliopsida; order Fagales; family Fagaceae; genus Quercus; species Quercus lobata. The sequence goes on along the minus strand of NC_044908.1, from coordinate 24,703,488 downwards.
TCAATTTGTAATATGTTGGCAAACCATGATCAAAACATATAGTCCAGTTTTAGGCTTGGTCAAAGTGTATTTAATTGTAAAATTGGAATCGAGTGATTGCAGAAATTAATGAACAAATTCTGCAAGGCTCAATCGATTGAAAATTAGACTCGATTGATCAAACCATGTGCAGATTTATTTTTCTACAGAAATTCCAATTCAACCCAAGCCCATTTGACATGTAGGGTTTTGTATTTTACCCCAAGTATAAAAGGGAAAACCTTAACTACGTTTTAGAAGTCCTTTTGAGTGTTGTGTTGAATCTTCTGTGAGATCTAGAGGTGTTTACCTTCTTACACACATATAGAGTTGTCAAGATCAAGATTTGCATCAAGAACTTGATGATCTCTTCAGTTGCTGCATAAAGTACTTTAAAGAAGATTTGAAACCTTTGAGTGGAGTCTCAAAGTCACAAGTAGGAGAACTTGTGGTTGCAATGGATCAAAGAAAGAAGTAGTCCGTGGATTCGGAGCTATCACATGGTCGTGGTAGTAAGTTTTCTACTCAAGGTAGTAATAGGATGTTAGTGGTCTAAGTTCTACCATTCAAACTTCAATTCTTTCATAGTGGATCTATTTTTCCTTAAGGATAGCTAGGTTAAATCCTCCCCAGGTTTTTTACCGGTTAGGTTTTCCTGGGTTATCATATCGTTGTGTTCTTTATATTTCTGCATTATTTACATGATACGATTTTATTGTTTTAACCTAGAACTAAATAATTTATCTAAGTAATCACTTGGCTAAATAACTAGGTTAAACAACTTGTGTTAAAGGGATCTAAAAACATACAGTTAAGGTATTCTCCAAAGAAGCACATTTTTTTTTCTTTTCTTTTTTTATAAAAAATTATATAATAATCAAAGATAGGAGATTTGAATCCTGAATGCCATGAGAATACTAGGAGGTGTTAATCAACCAATAGCAATTTTTACCTCTTTTAATGGAGGTTTTCGATACGCCACAAAAAATAAAATAAAATAAAAACTTAGTTTTTTTTTTTTTTTTTTTTTTCTTTGTAGTGATTCTACACTTGCATTTTATTTTTTCTAAGAACAAGCTTACTAATTGATTAAATGTTATACATTGATGACACTTTTTGTCGCATTTGTTTGTGTGTGTAGGTGGAAATAAATGGAAAGATAATGCTTCTAAATTAAAGTGAAGAGCAAATTCATGTAATTTGAGCAGTTTTTCCTAGAAAATTTCTGATAATAGCATTGCTCATAAGGTTCCTATCATGTTTCCACTAACAAATCTTCCATCAGCTTATAATGTGATTATTTTTTTCACTTGCAGATGTTAGGACTTATTTAAGTAAAGGAAAATATTTATTTGAATGAATTTATTAATTTCACCATCTGTACTATTGACTATTCCTCTCTGAGGACATAGTTAGATACTTGCCATTGAAGTTTATTTTATTGGAGATTACATAGTGATGATAATCATACTAGAACATACATGACACTAGAAGTGATCCTTTATGGCTGTCATTTCAGAACATATAATCATAATAGAATTAATGCTAATTGTAATTCTTTCTTCTAGTCTTCCTCTTCTTCTCGAAGATGCACAAACTTATTCCTCCTAGTTTTCTGAATTTTTTGCTCCCCTTACGTTAAAGACGTTCTGGGAGCCTTGGCTTTAAGAACTTTTTTTTTGTAAGTCAAATATTTTAGATCTCAAAGAGGTGAAAATTTCTTTGATTTCTAAAGTATTCTTCCATTGAAGGGTATGCTTATGCAAAGAGGTATTTAATTTTGTTCTTGTATTTATTTTTCTTTTCTCTTAATTGACATGTTGTGTTGTTCATTCCATGGTTTTTGTTAATATATGTTTGATTTAATTATAATCTTGTTCACAATTCATATATGCCATGTATGCTTAGTTGGAATTGTCTTTAACATGTGTGTGATTTAATTCTTCATTAATTTCAAAATCTAAAATTACTCAGAAATTTTTTCTATTTTAAAAAGAATTCATGTTTTCACTAAATACAGATCTGAAAATTTTTCTGGTCAAAAACAAATTTGTATTTTCACTAAATACAAATCTAACAATTTTTTCTGAAACTTTTTCTAAACAAAAACAAATTTGTATTTTCATTAAATACAGATCTAAAAATTTTTTAGAAACTTTTTTTGGTACAAAACAGATTTGTATTTTCATTAAATACAGATTTGAATTTTTCAAACGTACAAAACAGATATGTATTTTCATTAAATACAGATCTGAAATTTTTTTCTAAAAATAGTTTTCTTCTTAAATAAAAAATTGCAGATTTTGTATTTTCAAAGAATGAATTAATATTTAGGTTTTTTTTTTTTTTTTTTTTTTTTTTTTTTTTTTTTTGTCATTCCGTAAATATGTGATGCATGCATAATAGATTTGAATTATGAATATGAATATGAATTCTCCTTTAAAAATCCCATTTTTTATTCCTTACAAAATAGATCTAATTTTTATTAACCTTACAAAACAGATCTGATTTTTATTAACCAAATCCCATTTTTTATCCTTTACAAAACAGATTTGATTTTTATTAACCAAATCCCATTTTTTTATCCCTTACAAAATAGATCTTACTTTCATTAACCAAATCCCATTTTTTTATCCTTTACAAAATAGATCTAATTTTCATTAACCAAATTCCTTTTTTTATTTATTTATTTTTTATTTTTTTTATTCCTTACAAAACAAAGTTGATTTTTCTTTGAGAAGAGGGCATGTTCATAAGACGAATTTGTTAAATTAATTTTGTCAACTAAATGTTTGTTACATTTGTTATAACATATCATTCAATGTCATACAAAAGGGTATATAATGGTTATTAGAGTCTAGAAGACCAAACTCTGTCTGGGTGGAATGGGTGCCTAACACCTTCCCATTGTGTAACCTAGCCCCCAAACTTAGGTTTTTGGATAAGTAGACTAGTGTTTTGTCTTTTGTTTTGGTAGGTTAGGTTTTTGGATAAGTAGACTAGTGTTTTGTCTTTTGTTTTGGTAGGTTGTGACTAGGATCAAAACTTTGTAATTTTTACATAGATTGTATTAGGACCAAAGCATTGTAAAGTTATTCTAGCAAGATGTAATTGTATGATCAATTAATGAATGTGAGGTATTTTTTGACATGCAACTATATTTTAATTTTTTCTTACTTTTTTGTATAAAAAATAAATGGCGACTCCACATAATTACCCAAAAGAGAGGTGCCCTAAGAGCCCAAATCTCTTTTTGAGAGCACCCCTGTGGTCTCTCACAATGATATTAGGTGTATTAGGATGTATTGATTTTACAATGAGTTTAAGTAAAAATCTGATGTGGCATATCCTTATTGGCTAGTGTAAACCAAAGGGTTTACACCCTGTCCTTAATAAATTTAATCTCTCTCTCTCTCTCTCTCTCTCTCTCTCTCTCTCTCTCTCTCTATATATATATATATATATATATATATATCTTTAGATATTGACAAGTGTGCAGACTCAAATCTCAATCTGTGTTTGAAGAACAATACACTCTGCCATACTATTAGGAGTTACTATTGTTATGGTAGTAATACTTCAATTTTTTTTGGGTTCACTACGCTCTTAACAAGTGTGTCTTTCTCCTATCTAAATGATAATTTGGTAATTGTATCAATTTAAATAATTACTTATCATTAAAGAATAATATTATTTTGCAAAATTTACCCCCTAAATATCATCTATAGATATTAAATTTATCCCAAAGGTTTCTTATCTACTATTGCTCTTAAATTGGTATCTGTTTACCATTATATAAAAAAATATGCTTAGCAATATATAGAAAATAAAAATAAAAATATATTTAATAATTTATTAATAAACGTATCCTACTGCACTCACACCCTACTTTTCAAAAATTGCCGAGTCATCACACCACTCCCGCACCTGAACTCGAATTTGCACTAGTGCTTTCTAGCTTGTAGTATTAATAATGAGACTGTCATACAACAATTTCAAAATAAGAAAACTCGTAGAATGAAATTATAAGATTTTTTGTATTTGCATGTTTTTTTTTTTAATACATGAAATTATCTTTTTATTAGATTTTGTATAATTTAAGTTTTATAATAACTACACTAGAAAAATTTCTTGGAGCCACCACTAAGTCGATGACAACATTTTGAGAATATACGATGCTCATGAGTCCTCTCCGTGTTGATTGTATGATGCCAACAAGTGACTGTAAAAAAAAAAAAAAAAGAATGTTTGATGCATGTTAGCAAGAACACTTACCCAATTTCGTATTTAGTATCATAGGTCGATAATGTTTAGATGAGAATTTTCCATATCATTGATAATGTTTAGATGATAACATGATGGAAATCTCATAAAAATATAGATCCAATATCATTGTCCGAGCTTTTTGCCTTCTTCGGTCTCTATTTTTTCTTCTTTCTTATTATAAAATGCTAGTCTAGGCTTGGACATACACACTACTTCACATTCATATTCATCATTGCAGAGGGGAGAGAGAGAGAGAGAGAGAGATGGTGGTGCAAATGGTCCTTCAGCTAATTTTGTTATTGGTGTCAATTGCCACATTCGTAAATGCAGCGAGTTTAGCAAAGCCTTCATGTCAAGCATACTGTGGGAATATTAGCATTCCGTACCCTTTCAAAATAGGAGCTGATTCAACGTCGGCCCTTCCACTAGGCCAATTAGGCCATTGCCTAAGGCCCCCAAGTGGAAGGGGACCCCCAAATTTTTAAAACGATGTAGTAGAAAAAAAATATATAGTTTTAGATGAAATTCTAAAAAAATCTGATACATCTTTGTGACCAAAGAACAAAAAATTTGGAACATCTTTGTAAACATTGGTTCCCCAAAACATTCTTTAATCTAAACAAAATCCAAAAATATAATCCTTAACCTCTCGACAAATCAAAAATCAACTAGATAAAATGCAAATCCGATCTAAAAAATTACCCACAAAACAATCTCAAATCAAAACAAATCAAAAATCTCAAATCCCTAAAATTTACTCATACATTTTCTCTCTCTCTCTCACTCTTGCTCTCCACCTTTCTCTTTCAACTAGATGATGATAGTTTGTAAAAATACTGTCTTAAACAAGAATTTTTTCTCAAACACAATGTTATTATAATATTGATGGTTTAGATTTATTTTCAAAGTTAAAAGTTATAAAAGAAATTTTACAAATAAAAGAATATTCTCCAATTGACATACTAAATTATATAAAAATGTTAGATTCATTTCCAAATGCATGCATTGCTTATAGAATTTTACTAACAATACCTATTACGGTTGCTTCTATAGAAATGAGTTTTTTAAAATTAAAATTAATAAAATCATATCTAAAGTCAACAATGTTTCAAAAAAGATTAAGTAGATTAGCTATACTATCGATTGAAAATGTGATGTTAGAAGAACTTGAGTACAAAATTTTATTAGTCAATTTGCATCTCAAAAGGCAAGAAAAATATATTTTAATATAAAAATATTAAATCAATACTAATTTAATTAATACATAAATATAAAAAAGACCCCATTATAGTTCTTATCTAAGGCCCTAAAATGTCTAAGGCCGGCCCTGAGCTGATTGCTAGCATAACGATTGGTTTGCAGTATCTTGCAACAAAAATTTCTTCTCTCCCAAGCCTTTTTTGAGGTTCAACCTAGAGGTGTTGGAGATTTCATTACAAGGCACAGTTCACGTCAACCATCCCATATTTTCGAGCTGTGCTAATAGCATTACAAAGACCACATAAATTGTGGGCTTAGCAGGAAGCCCTTTTGTTTTCTCCCAATCCCACAACAAATTTATTGCCATAGGTTGCAATATCTTTGCCTCAATGAAGTCCCTAGATGGCTATGATATTGCTGTGTGTTATGTACTGAAATATGGAAGGAATTAATGAAGGAAATAGAGAAATGAGGAAGCATAAATATTGATTGTTATGTACGGAAATATGGAAGGAAGTAATGAAGGGAATAGAGAAATGGGAAAGCAGAGATATTGGTCACTTCGAGGGGACCACCTCCAAGAAGAGTCAGAACAAGGAAAAGAGAGTACTGAGTAATTCTGAGCCTCTCTTCATTATTCCACAATTGTGGCTTATATACAATCACAATCAATTTCAATCTTAGTAACTACCAATTGTAACTATCTATAACTATCTCTAACAGTTTCCTAACTAACTGTCACTAACAGCTCAACTATCTGCACATGCCTCTATACAACACCACTGCACGCACGCCTCATCACCACAATAGGTACACCTCATCACACTATTATGCACGTCACCCATATACACTCCTAATCCAGCTGTTAGGCACATCACACACCAACACACCAGCTGCAAAGCCAACTGTTGGCACATCAGACACACTATTCAACCAATACACTTAAGCCAGCACCCCGGTATCTTAACAACTCCTCCCTCCTTAAAACAGCTTGCCCACAAGATGAGGGAATTGCTGTTGAAGGACAAGCAAATCCTCCCAAGTAGCATCATCTGTAGTTCCTCCTTGCCACTAAATCAGATGTTGAGTTATAAGCCTATTTCTAAGCTAGTGAGACCTAGTTTGGAGAACAACAACTGATTCAGGTGTAAGAATGCCATTAGAGTTCACTGATGGGAGCAAGGCAATAGCCACATGATTGTGTCCAAGCTTAGCTTTCAAGCAAGAGACATAAAATATTGGATGTATGGCAACATTAGATGGTAAGTCCAGTCTATAAGCAACCTCTCCAATTTTCTCCAACACCTGGTAGGGACCAAAGAACCTAGGAGAGAGCTTATGAGAAGCTCTGTGAGCCACTGATTGCTACTTGTAAGGCTGTAGCCTTAAGTAAACCCAATCACCAACATTGAAAGCTCTCTCAGATCTGTGAAGGTCACATTGTTGCTTCATACGAGCTTGGGCATCTACCAAATTTTGTCTGAGTAAATTTAAGATATGCTGCTTGGATTGGAGATGAGAATCCACAACTGTCACTTGAGTTGTTCTAGGAATGTAATCCAACAAATGAGGGGGGGGGGGGAATCCATACATAGCCTCATGTGGAGTTACTTTGGTAGTTGAATGGTAATTGGTGTTAAACCAATACTAAGCTAAGTAAAGCAAATTTGGCCATTCAATAGGCCTATCTGCAAAAAAAAAGATCTCAAGTACTGCTTTAAACATTTATTCACCACTTCTGTCTGGCCATCAGATTGTGGGTGATATGCTGAGGACATAGCAAGTTTAACCCCTTGTAATTTGAATAGCTCAGCCCAAAATTTAGCAGGGAATACTGGGTCCCTATTAGAAACAATGGAGGTTGGCATACCATGAAATTTGAGGACATTTTGAGCAAAGAAGGCAGCCACCTTAGCAGCAGAAAAAGGATGAGACAATCCAATAAAGTGGACATATTTAGTAAGCCTAGCCACAATCACCATTATTGTCTCCAACCTTTGAGAAATAGGTAAGCCACTTACAAAATCTATACTAACAATAGTCCAAGGCTTATGAGGAATGGGAAGAGGCTGTAACAACCCAGCTGGCTTACAAGTTTCATGCTTCATTTGCTGACAAACCCCACACTCTCTGATATGGAGTTTCAAGTCTGATTTAATCCCCACCCAAAAAAAAAATCATGTTTTAATCTATGGAAAGATTTAAGAAAGCCAGAATGGCAACCCAAAGGACTGTCATGGACCAAGTGAAGCACCTTGGACTTCAAACTGCTCTGTGGATCCAAATAAACCCTCCCTTAATTTGTACAGAATCAACCCATTGTGCAAAGAAAAGAATTTAGGACAGGTTGAACTAGATTGTAGCTACTATAGGAGCTGCTGCATCACAATGGAGGACTGATAGGTAGCCTTCAACTCTTCAATCCAAGAAGGACTTAGGAAAGAAATTAAACACAGACATGGAGAGACCACAGCAAAGTTAGAAACAGCTGAATCCTCAAACCCAACACCTGACCTCCTAGACAAGGCATCAGCTACCTTGTTCTCACACCCTTGCTTATACTCCACAAGCAAATACCCCAACAATTTAGTTAATCATTTCTATTGGGCAGGAGTAGCAATTCTCTGCTCTAGGATGTACTTCAAACTTTTTGGTCAATTTTTATAATGAAAGGCCTGCCTAAGAGATAAGGTCTCCATTTATGTATTGCTGTGACTAATGCCAATAACTCCTTTTAGTAGGTAGACAATTGTAGTGCTTTGCCCTTAAGAACTTGACTATGAAAAGCAATTGGTGTATGATTCTGCATCAAAACAGCCCCTAATCCACTACCTGATGCATTATACTCAATAATGAAAGTTTGATTAAAATCAAGTAGAGCTAGGACAGAGGGTTTACTTACAGCTGCTTTGAGTTGGTTAAAAGTTGTTTCAGCTTCATCAGACCAAATAAAGGCATTCTTTCTAAGCAAAGTAGTCAGGGGGGCCGCAATTTGTCCATAGTTCTTGATGAATTTCCTATAATATCCAATGAAGCCCAAAAACCCCTTCAAAGCCTTGATAGAAGTAGGAATTGGCCAAGCCTCCATTGCTGCAGTCTTCCTTGGATCTGTGCTCAAACCTTGGCTAGATATGATATGCCCAAGATATTCCACTTCTAAGCACCCAAATGCACATTTACTCTTTTTAGCATACAACTGATGTTGCTACAGCAACTCCAAAACTGATCTAAGATGCTGAATGTGAAGCTCTAAGGTAGGACTGAAAACAAGAATATCATCAAAGAATACCAGCATAAACCTTCTTAAATAAGGCCTAAAAACATCATTCATAAGGGACTGAAAGGTAGATGGTGCATTAGTTAAACCAAATGGCATAACCAAGAACTCATAATGCCCATCATAGGTTCTAAAGGCAGTCTTAGAAATATCTTCCTCCCTCATACGGATTTGATGGTACCCTAATCTCAGATCCAACTTGGAGAAGATGGTAGCACCAGCAAGCTCATCCAATAATTAATCAATTACAGGTATGGGGAACTTATCCTTGATGGTAGCTTGATTCAGAGCCCTGTAGTCAATGCACATCCTCCAAGATCCATCTGCCTTCCTTACCAACAAAACTGGAGAAGAGAATGGACTGTGGCTAGGCCTAATAGAACCAGCTTCCAACAAGTTAGCAATGATATTCTCAATTTCAATTTTTTGAATGTGTGGGTACCTATAAGGCCTTTGACAGATTGGAGCAGTACCATCCTTTAAAAGGATTTGGTGTTCATGCCCTCTAGAAGGAGGCAATCCAGTAGGTGTATCAAAAACTGATGCAAACTCCACCAACGACTTCTCAATCAAAGGATCACAAGTTGGGTAAGATGGGGAAGTTCCTGAACCCAAAAAAACTATCTGCAAAAAAATTCCCTTCCTGACAGGCTTCCTAAAGAAGTGATCACCTTCTTGGAGAGGGAATTAGTAGGATGCAATCCAAACAATGTCACAGGTCTGCCCAGATGCATGAATTGCATTGACAATGCCAAAAAATCCCACTGTATCAGACCTAAAGATCTGAGCCATTGAGTTCCTAAGACCAACTCACAGTCTCCTAAGGGTAAGACATTCAAGTCCATAGAGAAGACATGACCTTGCATAACCACTTTAACATCCACACAAACACCCTTAGTCTTGATAGTTTCCCCATTAATTACCTTAACCTCAAATGAAATAGTAGGGTCTAATTGTAGTTGTAATTTGGAAAGAATGGCAGCATCAAGAAAATTATGAGTACTACCAGTGTCAAACAAAATGATAACCCAATGACCATTAATTATGCCCCTAATTCTCATCCTACCAGGTGAAGGACTACCTAAAAGGGCATATAGTGTAATCTCGGGTTCAAGCATATTATGTTCAGACTCCACAGATGCAAGATGAGGCACATCAGAATTATAAGCCAATGCACCATCACCCTTATTAAGCTCTACCAATTGTACACTAGAGCTAGGCCCTTGAAAGGGGCAAAAACCTTCCAACAAAAGAGTTTAATAAACTTACAGTGGTGTCCAGGTTGAAATTTCTCATCACAATTAAAGCAGAGTCCTTTCTTCCTTCTCTTTTCCATCTGTGCTAGTGATAACTTTTGCAAGGGCAACTTGAACTTGGAATCCAACCTAGTCTTAGGTCTTGGTTCAAGAATTGAAGGTTTAGTCACTTCCAGTGAGGATGATTTTAGAAATTTCTTGCTACTCATTACATATTCCTCTTGAATCTTAACCAAACCAAAATCCTCATTGAGAGTTTTTGGATTAAGCATTTTTACAGGCAATCTAATTTCATCTCTAAGGCCACTGAGGAAACAGCTCAATTTGTGATTTTCAGAAAAATCCCTAATTCTGTTTGGGAGAGCTTGAAATTGGCCTTTGTAATTAATCACATTACTGGACTGTCTCAACCTTGTCAAAGCCTCCATAGGATCTTTATAGGCAGATGAAACACACCTGATTAACAGAGCCTCCATGAAACTCTCCCAAACCACAAATACCCTAGTTGCTTCACAATCTTGGAACCATACTAGAGCCTTACGATCCATATAAAAAGAAGCCATCAAAAGCCTCTCACTCAGTGGGGTGTGATAGATATTGAAATACCAGTTAGCCTTGTATACCTAAGTTACTGGATCATCTCCCCTAAATCTTGGAAATTCAAGTCTCACACTTTTAGCCAAACTCTGTAATGGCAGAGACACAGCTTAAGACGATGGTGTTTTAGGAGATGATGGTTGTTGTCTCTTCTCTTCAGCCTCTGTTAACTTCTGCAACGCAATGCTAATGGCATTCAACTGTTATGTATTGGCATTCAATTGCTTCATGATTTCTTGAAGATGGTGGGCATGGTGGTCTGTGGTAGTACGTAAGGATGCAATGGATTCATTGATGTGGGTTGTAGATCTGGTTTCAGTCATGGTTGCAGGAAAGAGAGCTCTAATACCAATTGTTATGTACTGAAATATGGAAGGAAGTAATGAAGGAAATAGAGAAATGGGGAAGCAGAGATATTGATTGTTATGTATGGACATATGGAAGGAAGTAATGAAGGGAATAGAGTAATGGGAAAGCAAAGATATTGGTCACTTCGAGGGGACCGCCTCCAAGATGAGTCAGAACAAGGAAAAGAGAGTACGGAATAATTCCAAGCCTCTCTTCATTATTCCACAATTGTGGCTTATATACAATTACAATCAATTTCAATCTTAGTAACTACCAATAGTAATTATCTGTAACTATCTCTAACAGTTTCCTAACTAATTGTCACTAATAGCTCAACTATCTGCACATGCCTCTGTACAGCACCACTTCATGCACGCCTCATCACCACAATAGGCACACCTCATCACACTATTATGCACATTGAAGGGGTAAAAAATAGCATGACGTTGGGCCTGACGGATCCGAGCTCATAGGCCGACAATAAGGGAGAGCCTAAGGCCTGGCATAACTTAAAATACTTGTGGCGCATGTTTGAAATCCGAAAGAATCCTAAAGGAAATTAGAATACTAGTGCAAGGGTAATTCTAGAAGATACGCGTTCAATGAAAAACCCACTCTACAAGGAAATGTTTGCCCATCACGTTTGGGATTGCTCAAGTAGAGTCCTATAAGGAAAAGACTTCTAGGTCAAGGAAGAGAGGCCAACCTCCTACTACTATAAAAGCCCCAATACCCTCACAAATCAAGGTACACATAATTTACCCTCTCTAGCACTCTAGAGTTGAGGACAATTCTAACTTGACCGTTGAAGGGTATTTGGCCGACACCACACCGGTGCCCTCGGCGAGATCACTTTTTTCTTCTTACAGGTTGTTAGTTTAAGCGAGCATGGATCGTGTAGCTCACTGGTGATTTTACGGCATCATCAGTTGGTGCTGTCTGTGGGAACGCGAAGAGTTTAGCCAGACTATCGCCTCCCGGACATAAGAGTCGCATGGTACTCACTCGCTCGATGGCTACCACCAACAACGTTTAAGAAGATGAGCCGCCAAGATCCACTGCATTAGAGAGACAGGTCTAGACTCTCATGGCAGCAGTAGAACGACTCACAAAGCAGAACCATGATCTGGAGGAGCAACTACGCCAAAGGGATGTAGGACCTAACGTTCCGGAGGAAAACCAAGAAGGTAACAGTGCTGAACGAAGGGACCAGGAGAAGCCAGAGGGCAACAACACCCCAAGCCGACCAGAGCGGCAAAACATAAGCCTTCCATCTCTCCTGGATTTTGCACCTCTGCCTATTATCGTAGAGATGCAGGTGATGAAAGAGCAGATGGAGGTCATGATGAATGCCCTCAAGGGACGAGTATCCACTAATCTCGATAACCTAGTGAACAGAACCGACTCACCATTCACTACCTCCGTCAACTCATTCCCCCTGCCATCGAAATTCCAAAAGCCCCAGATCGAAAGCTACGATGGGGTCAAGGACCCCTTCGATCATCTAGAGACTTTCAAGACCCTAATGCACCTTTAAGGGGTACCAGACGAGATCATGTGTAGGACATTTCCGACGACGCTAAAGGGCCCTGCGAGGGTTTGGTTCAGTAGATTGACACCAAGCTCCATCAGTACTTTCAAGGAGTTGAGTGCCCAGTTCACCTCGCACTTTATAGGCGGACATTGGTACAAAAGGTCCACCGCGTGCTTAATGAGCATCAAGCAGTGAAAAGACAAGACGCTGCGGGCCTACATAACTCGTTTCAACAAGGAAGCCCTTTCAATTGACGAAGCTGACAATAAGATACTCGTAGCTGCATTTACTAGCGGGCTACGGAAGGGTAAGTTCTTGTTTTCTTTATACAAGAATGACCCGAAGACCATGACAGACATGCTCTATAGGGCTACAAAATACATGAATGCAGAAGATGCATTGCTAGCCCGCGAGGAAAAGCCTAAGAAGAGGGAGAGGCAGGAGGACACGCGGCAAGATAGGGGGTGAAAGGTTGCTAGAACCGGAGATCAACGAGATGAAAAGTGCCCTAGAACCCCTACTAGAAGGTTCACCAATTTCATCCCATTAACCACCCCGATCGATCAAGTCTTGATGCAAATCAAAGATGAAGGAGTACTAACGTTCCTTGGTAAGTTAAAAGGAGATCCCAACAAAAGGCCAAGGGACAAGTATTGTCGCTTTCACCGAGACCACGGGCACGACACAGCCAACTGCTACGACCTGAAGCAATAGATTGAGGCCCTTATCAGACAAGGGAAGCTACAGAGGTTCGTCAGTAGGGAAAGAACCGATCTGCCGGAGGAACATGCCCCACGACGGGAGAACGAGCGCCCCAGGCCACCTATAAGGGACATAAGGATGATTATGGGGGGCACAACCGCGGCTGGATCTTCCAGAAAAGCCCGCAAAACGTACCTTAGAATGGCTCATAGCGTCCAACTCACAAGATCCGTACCCAAGACGCCGCGAATAGATAACCCCGTCATAGGATTTTCAAAGGATGATGCTCGAAGACTTCACCATCCTCATGACAACACACTTGTGGTCAGCTTGCAAATAGGGGATTATAACATGCATCGGGTCCTCGTCGACAACGGCAGCTCAGCAGATATCCTGTACTATCCAGCATTCCAGCAAATGAGAATTGACAGGGAACGGTTAACCCCAACGAATGCCCCACTCATGGGATTTGGGGGAACGAAGGTGTTCCCCTTGGGTGCAATAACACTAGCTGTGACGGCGGGTGACTATCCTCAGCAGATCACTTAAGAGGTAACGTTTCTCGTAGTCGACTGCTCGTCTACCTATAATGCCATCCTCAGGCGACCCACTCTCAATTCCTGGAAGGCAGTAACTTCAACATACCACCTGATGGTCAAATTCTCGACAGAAAATAGGGTCGGAGAACTGCGAGGAAATCAAATAGCAGCGCGGGAATGCTATATTGCCATGTTAGAAATGGAGGATCAGTAGCAAACGATGTGTATCGGAAAGCAGCGAGCATTAGCAGAGCTAGTTGAAGAGCTAGAAGAAGTAAGACTTGATGACATGCGGCCTGAACAGACAACTAAAATTGGCACGCTAGCCAATTGGCCAGTGCGCCAAACGATCACGACTTTCCTCAGAAATAACCAAGACGTCTTCGCCTGGAGTCATGAAGACATGCCAGGAATCGACCCCTCAGTCATGGTCCACAAGTTAAATGTGTCGCCCTCATTCCCTCCAATTTGGCAAAAGAAATGAGTCTTCACCCAAGAGCGGGACAAGGCCATAGCCGAGGAGGTTCGAAAATTACTGGAGGCAGGTTTCATCCGGGAAGTATACTACCCCGACTGGTTGGCAAACGTCATTATGGTTAAAAAGGCCAACGGAAACTGGAGGATGCGCGTAGATTTCACGGACCTCAATAAGGCTTGCCCCAAAGATAGCTACCTGCTCCCACAGATAGATACCCTGGTGGATTCAACTGCAAGACACTAGCTCCTAAGCTTTATGGATGCTTTCTTCGGCTACAACCAGATCAGGATGGACGAATCTGATCAAGAGAAGACCTCTTTCGTCACAAGCCAGGGATTATTCTGCCACAAGGTGATGCCTTTCGGACTCAAAAATGTTGGGGCAACATACCAAAGGCTAATGAACAAGATGTTTGCACATCAGATCGGCAGGAACATACAGTTTTATGTTGACGACATGGTGGTAAAAAGCCTGCATGAAGTTGATCACCTAGACGACCTTAGGGAAACATTTGATATGCTCCGATCGTTCAACATGAAGCTGAATCCAAACAAGTGCGCATTCGGAGTGACAGCTAGAAAATTCTTGGGTTTCATGGTGTCACAAAGAGGAATTGAGGTCAATCTGGAGAAGGTGCAGGCCATAATGGAGTTGGAACCACCAAGGATGGTTAAGGAGGTCCAAAGTTTAAACGAAAAGATCGCAGCTCTAAACAGGTTCGTCTCAAAGTTGACAGACAGGTGTTTACCATTCTTCCGCACTCTAAGGAAATCATTTGAGTGGATGGATGAATGCCAGACGGCATTTAACAACTTGAAGGCGTATCTTTCGTCTCCATCGCTGCTCAGTCTGTCCATGCCAGGCGAAGAACTCTACCTATATTTAGCAGTTTCATAAGCCGCAGTAAGTGCAACTTTGGTGAGAGAGGAGAACGGATCCTAGAAACCCGTCTACTTTACCAGCCGAGCACTCCCAGGAGCAGAAGAGAGGTACCCTCAGATGGAGAAGTTGGCTTTTGCGTTGGTAATTGTCGCGCGAAGACTTAAGCCATACTTCCAAGCACATACAATTGTTGTCTTAACGGACAAGCCACTAAAAAAAGCCATGAGTAGCCCAGAAGCAGCAAGAAGAATGGTTTTGTGGGCAATAGAGCTGAGCGAGTTTGACATCCAATACCACCTGTGGACGGCCATAAAAGAGCAAGCAGTAGTTGACTTTATCACTGAGTTCACTCTCGGGGAAGGCTAGTGGAGGAAGAGAAAGAACAATGGAATATCTATACAGACGGATCCTCAAATAGATAAGCCGGAGGAGCCAGGGTAGTGATCCAAACTTCGTAAAGGGACAAGATACAATGTATGAGTCGATTGGATTTCCCCACAACCAACAACGAGGCAGAGTATGAAGCCTTGGTGGCAGGGCTAGACCTTGCAAAGGCCGCGAGAGTAGAAAACATAGTTGTCCACTGCGATTCACAAGTGGTAACGAGTCAGATCAATGGCAACTATGAGTGCAAGAATGATAGAATGAAGAGGTATTCAGAAGAAGTGAAATATCGAATCAGCAACCTCGAAGTTGAATTCATTCAGATCCCAAGGGAAGAAAACAAATGGGCCGACCATCTAGCAAAAGCTGTGTCAGTCGAATTCATGTTGGTTCCCGAACAGGTATTATCATTCGTTCAAATCTCCTCACTTATCGATGACAGAATAAATATGCAGGTGGTAAACTCTGAATGCAACTGGACCATGCCATTGATCTCCTACCTAAAAACTGGGGTGTTACCAGACGAGAAGGGTGCCACAAGAAAGCTGAAGGTCCAGGCATCACAGTTCGTGCTAATAAAGGACGTCTTATATAAAAGAGGTTTCTCTCGATCGTACCTGAGGTGTTTATGCCAAGAGGAAGCAAATTACATGATGAGAGAAGTACACGAGGGTATCTGTGGAAACCACTCAGGCGCACGATCACTTGCACACAAGTTGATCTGAGCGGGATACTACTAGCCTACAATGATGAAGGATGGGCAAGCCTATGTCCAGTCTTGTGAAAAATGCTAGAGGTTCAGCAATTTCATCAGGCAGCCGTCCGAAGAACTGACACCTATGACGGTACCCTGGCCGTTCGCACAATGGGGACTTGATATCATAGGCCCATTCCTGACGGCGATCCGACATCTGAAATTCTTGGTAGTAGGCGTAGACTACTTCACTAAGTGGGTTGAGGCGAAAGCCTTAGCCACCATCATGGAGAAAAACATCCAAAGTTTTATTTGGAGAAATATCGTATGCAGGTACGGGATACCCAGAGTACTGGTCTCTGACAACGGTAAGCAATTCAATAACAGCGCATTCAGAGACTTCTGCTCGAAACTAGGGATCAAGAATCACTACTCGTCACCCATACAACCACAGGCAAACAGGCAAGTCGAAGTCACGAACCGATCCTTGCTCAAGATAATCAAGACCCGTCTCGAGGGGGCAAAGGGTATCTAGCCGGACGAACTACCCAGCGTCCAATAGGCATATCGGACCACAGCGAGAACACCTACTGGAGAAACACCATTTTGACTTGCATATGGAACCGAAGCTGTCATTCCTGCAGAAGTGGGGCTCACGAGCTACTGGGCGGAGAGCTACGACGAAGATAAGAACAGAGAGGCCATACGCCTCCAGCTCGATCTAGTGGACGAAGTCAGAGAGGCAGCAGAGCAAAGGTTGGCGCGTTATCAGAATCTCATGGCAAAACACTACAACAACAAAGTGAGGCATAGGGACTTCCAGGTCGGTGATCTTGTACTATGGAAAGTAATGGGTGCCGCTAGGGATCCTTCACAAGGAAAACTCGGCCCCAACTGGGAAGGACCTTATAGGATCGCATCATGGCAAAGGAAGGGGACCTACCACCTCGAGACAATGGACGGACAAAAGCTGCAGCACCCTTGGAACATGGAGCATCTACGGAAATACTACCAGTAGAGAGAGTATGAAAAACCAGCGATTTCCCAGTTTATTTTATTTTAGTTACAATTTACTAGTTTTTCTTTAACTATTCTTGCTACAATCTTTTTGTGCCTTTTTAAGCCCAAGGGGGCAGGTACTTTTTTCTACAAACGTATTTTCTTTAAAGAAGAATATTCAGACACAGTTTTGATTTTCCACATGGATTTTTATTATGAATGGATAGGCTACACAAAGTAGACGGACATGTAACAAAGTCCACAAAGTGGACGGATCACCCAAAGGGTGAAAATAATTTACAAAGTCCACAAAGTGGACGGATCACCCAAAGGGTGAAATAATTTATAATTTACAGTCCACAAAGTGGACGGATCACCCAAAGGGTGAAATAATTTACAAAGTCCACAAAGTGGACGGATCACCTAAAGGGTGAAAATAATTTACAAAGTCCACAAAATGGACGGATCACACAAAGGGTGAAATAATTTACAAAGTCCACAAAGTGGACGGATCAACCAAAGGGTGAAATAATTTACAAAGTCCACAAAGTGGACGGATCACTCAAAGGGTGAAGACTATTTACAAAGTCCACAAAGTGGACGGATCACCCAAAGGGTGAAAATAATTTAAGTCCACAAAGTGGACGGATCACGCATAGGATGGAAATACTCGTGTTCCGCAATATAGACGGATAAAAAAGAATACATAGGTACAACTAATTCAAAATAGATGGATATTAGACCGTCAACACCGTTATACAAAAATTACAAAGAAGGATATTTACTCAATCTCTCCTTTCTAAGGAGGACGAATATTTATGCAAGTTTCAAACAAAAAGAATTAGCAAGCATAAAATTGTAAGATAATGCATTAGCGACGGATAAGACCCTTAGAGGGCAATCGTTTAATACAAAAAATGAAGGACGGATCATTCTAAAAATAAATACAAAAAAAGAAATTTAATAATAATCTACATTTTTGGGTCGGCATCTTGGACATGTTTCGCTGGAACTGATTCTCCGTCACCCTGAATTGCATCCTCACCAAAGAGGTCGTCTGTGTTCTCTAAAGTGACGGGCAAAGCAGACGTTTGATCTTGGTCATTGAAATTTATCATTGACACATCCAGTTCAGGGTAGGCTTTCTTAACTTGACGGAGTGCATCATCAAAGCCTTGAAGGAACGATCCCCCCAGCTCGCCCAATAAGGCGTCGGAATCACAGTATTCATGGACCGCAACCTCCTTAGCTTGACGAAGCTTTTCCTTCAAGTCTTGGACTTCCTTTTCTTTGACTTCCAGGGCCTTCCCAGCTTCCTCTGTCTTCTACTCAAGCTCTTTTCTCACCTGCTCTGAAAGGTCAAACTTCTTCTCCATTGTGGACTTCCATTTATGAAGTTGACCAAACTCATCCTCCGTCTGCTCTGCCTTTGCTCGCACACATTCTAGAGCCGCCTCACAGTTAAGACATTGGTCCATTAGGCCCTTCATCATAACCAAGGACTGGAACAAACAAGTTAAACGGTGTTAGACAAAAAGCTAAATAGAGTAAACGAGCTTAAATCGACGGATAAAAGTTACCTATGTAATAGCAAAGAGACCCGTCTCCCCCATTGCCTCCATCGAGTGATTACCCAAGTCCTCGTAGTCCTTTGATGAGATGATTGATGAAAGCTTCTCCAAGGCAAATTTGGAGTTGTCACGGAGGAGAGGAGGAGGCTTCTCTTGTCTAGTGGACAGGGTCTTCATTAAGCCCTTGCCAGACCCATGTTTTATTGGGGTGACGGTCTTTGCACCCTCAACCATCAACCCTACGACAAGTTCTAGAGAGACCTTTTGCTGCTTATGTGAACGGTCAGATTTGGATGATGGTTTCCTCTTTAACGACGGAGCCGTCCCCTTTGGAACCACAACCTCGCCGGACTCCTTTTGCTTGGCGGCCTGTGATTTTATCAGCACCCTCCTCTTAGCGTCGTCCATCTTTGTAAAACAGGATGGATGAAGTTATTTACATGTAGTTGAAACCATTTATGTGAAGTAAAGGATGATGGACTTACGTCTGTGAATTCTTTCATCGTATATGATGGCTTCACGAGTGGGTTTAGGACCGTCACAATACCAATGGATGGTGTTCAGATTTACCAACTTCGTCCAAGTCCTTTCTTCTAGCTTGGTCTTCTGAAAAATATTCTTAAGGAAACTAAACTCCTCAATACTAACTTGTGGGCGCTGTCTACCTGCAGAGAAAATAGACAATTAAAGGAAAGAACCGTAGCTGACGAATGTAAGAAATATTTTCAAATTTGGACGGATGCATACGAGATGAATGTAATACTCCCCAAGTTGTGTCAACGGGCATATACTCCGTCTCTCCTGGACGGCTCATCCATCCGTCACCCTTTAGGAAGAAGTAACGACTCTTCCAGTCTCTATTTGAGTCAGGTGTTTAAAAAATGACCTTCAACAATGGGCTCCTACTGGCAAAACTATAAATTCCCCTTGACCTGTCAATCTCGTCTGGACGGTAGCAATGAAGGAATTCACGCACCGTCAGCCTCCGAGCACCATTTGTCATTGCACCATAAAGAATCTCCATGGCTATGAAGACCCTCCAGGCGTTTGGGGATATGGTTGACAAATAGACCCAGATATTTTAAAAGCTCTCTATGTAGTGTACTTAGCGGAAACCTAAGTCCCGCCTTCAGCATCTGCTCATACACTCCGACACCTTCTACCCCGTCGTTATAGTATTTCTTTGATATGTAGGGTAGACGGATTGGAATGTAGTCCGGAATTTGAAAGTTAGCCCTAAAGGTGCTAAAATGTTTCTCTTTAATGACGGAAGTGAATTTATGCACCGTCCACTCTGGTTGCATGATGAAATCCCTAAGTCCATTAGCATCGATGACGGGTCCCAACGGTAGATCCTCCCGTCATTAGACGTTTCTTCTACTTCAACCATCTCCATATCCTCATTTGTTGAGGACGAGGAAGAGGCGGATGGACTCCTCTCTTCACCGGGACTCTCTGGGTCTTTATGACCGGACGGGTATACTTCCTCGTATTCCGCCCCGTCACGAACTACTGACTGATTACTCGACGCACTAGACATTGCCTACAATTGACGACAAAACCTAAGACTAACGGATCTAATAGTGACTGACGGGTGTGTAGGTCTAACAAAATGCAAGACTTGAAGAAATAATCATAATAAATACTCACCTCTTTGAGTAACGGAAAGTCGACGGATGTATAGTTGACGGGTACGGATGTTCGATGGATTGCTCTGACAAGGTTGACGATGGCGCTCTGACAATATGTTTTGGATGAAAATTGTAGAAATAAGGGGAGAAAGGTGTATTATATATATGAGAGATGCACGAAAGACGAAGCGACGCTTTGATCCAGTACAAAATCCAATCAAAAAGTGACACGTGGCATGCCTCATAAATGCTTGACAACCTGTCAACATATTTTCGCAGTTCATGTCCCCTTGAAGAACCGTCAACTTCAAGAGTCTTCAACCGTCAACTTCAAGAATCTTCAACCGTCAACATAAATAATCTTGGACCGTCATCCCCAATTAAAATTTAACCATCACCCTACTGGTCCGACCACCTAAGTCATGACGGACCATAGGGTGATGGGGGCAACTGAAGGGGTAAAAAATAGCATGACATTGGGCCTAACGGATCCGAGCCCATGGGCCGACAATAAGGGAGAGCCCAGGGCCTGGCATAACTTAAAATACTTGTGGCGCACGTTTGAAATCCGAAAGAATCCTAAAGGAAATTAGAATACTAGTGCAAGGGTAATTCTAGAAGATATGCATTCAATGAAAAACCCACTCTACAAGGAAATGTTTGCCCATCATGTTTGGGATTGCTCAATTAGAGTCCTATAAGGAAAAGACTTTTAGGTCAAGGAAGAGAGGCCAACCTCCTACTACTATAAAAGCCCCAATGCCCTCACAAATCAAGGTACGCATAATTTACCCTCTCTAGCACTCTAGAGTTGAGGACAATTCTAACTTGACCGTCGGTGGGTATTTGGCCAACACCACACCGGTGCCCTCGGCGAGATCACTTCTTTCTTCTTGCAGGTTGTTAGTTTAAGCGAGCGTGGATCGTGTAGCTCACTGGTGATTTTACGGCATCATCACACTTCACCCACACACACTCTAATCCAGCTGTTAGGCAAATCACACACCAGCTGCAGAGCCAGCTGTTGGCACATCACACACACTATTCAGCCAACACACCTAAGCCAGCACCCCAGTATCTTAACACTGCGTGCATATCTTTTTGTGAGGAACATGTACCTTTTATTAATTATGTACTACCTTTTATGTACTCACATGGTTGCTATGGCATCAAATGCTACCAAATTCCGATCCCTCGATATCTCGGGGTATTCAATGCAACTATAAAGCCAACAAATACCGGCATATTTAACCAAGTATTAAATGCAACTATAGAGCCTATAATTAACCAAGAATGCAAGTATGCATTTTTAGTGGAACGAAATTGGTTTGAGGCTCACGTAACAAACCCATTTGAACTTGTAGTCCAAAATATATCCTACGTCCCTGTGGTATTGGAATGGGGGATTGATATAGCATTTTATGTACATATGATAATTAGAGCTTGGTCATATAACGACTCAACCGATATTTGTGCACCGCATTTTACTTCAAAGCTTAACTTTTACGTGTTCATGCAAAGACGGCCACGAAGGAAATCCCTTTCTTTTACAAGCATGTCAAGGGAAACCTCTTGCAGTCTATTTATTTATTTATTTTGGGTGAAATAGTTCTATGAATTTTATTACTATCCCTTATTTCACAGGATAGCTTCATATAGCGTGGTCAAATTAGTTTTAGGACTGAATTTCAATTGAAATGGCCAAAATATTTCATATACAGGTTATTAATTATGTTTACCTAATTCTTTGTTTCATCTTGCTCAAAATCTTGGTCTTTGTGTTTTGGTGTGGTATGAATTTATTATACTGTTACTTTTCATTTTAATTTAAATCAGTCACATTGGAAAGTAGGAAGTGGGGAGTCCATTAGTGTGTGGCTTGATGCATGGCTGCCATCATTGGAGCACCCACAAATACAATCACACATTGTAGAAGGATTTGAAGATATCAAGGTAAAAAACGTCATAGATCCCGAGACACACAGCTGGGATGATTGTCTCATTCAAGGTTTGTTCAACAATCAAGAGGTAAACTTGATAAAGAGTATTCCCTTATGCACTACCCCTGTTACGGATACAATCACATGGCCTTTCAATGCTTCGGGTTCATACGCTGTTAAATCTGGATATAAGTTCTTAGCCAAAGATGAGCTTCACAATCAATCACCTACCCATTCAGACCAAAACAGTGACCTATGGAAGCTAATATGGAGTCTTGAGGTCCCAAACAAAATTAAAAATTTTGTGTGGAGGTCACGCAAAGATGCAATTCCAATAAAGAAAAACCTGAAAAAGAGAAAGATTTTGAATGATGACATCTGCGAACAATGTGGACAAGCTGAAGAATCGGTTCTACATACAATTTGGGAGTGCTCAAAACTATCTCCAATTTGGGATGCTGTACCTGACTTCGCATGGTGTCAAACTCGCTCATTTGTAGATATAAAGGACTTGCTTCTTTATGTCTCAAATGCAGGAAGCATGATGGATTTATTGGTGGTCATCATGTGAAACATATGGTATCGTAGAAACCAACTAAGATTGAACAAAGATCATCCCATATCATAGGTACTTCAAACCTCCCAACAATGCTTACTGGATTGCTAAAAGGAGAACATCCCATATCGTAGGTACTTCAAACCTCCCAACAATGCTTACTTGATTACTAAAAGGAGAACAAAGTGCGAAGAACTCAGATGGACACCCCAACACCGACCCGAGTTGCTTGGCATCCCCCACCTGATGGCTGCGTGAAAATAAACTTTGACGGAGCAACTTTCAAGGACATCAATAAGGCTAGTCTTGGAATCGTTATTCGGGATGGGTTTGGACAGGTGCTGGCATCCCTATCGGAGCAAATTCAACTCCCTTACTCATCGGACCTAGTTGAAGCAATGGCAGCGGCAAGAGCTATCTATTTTGCTGTAGAACTTGGCTTCTCTAGTTACGTGTTGGAAGGTGACTCAGAATTGATAATCAAGGCACTAAAGAATGAGGAAGACTCACTTGCACCCTTTGGTCACATCCTAGCTGCAGCCAAAACCTCAACAGATGTTAGTTGTATTTCATTTTCCCATATTCGTAGACTTGGCAATTCTTTTGCTCACAACCTTGCAAACCATGCACAACATGTTGCGGGTTTAAAGGTGTGGATGGAGGATGTTCCTCCACACCTCTATTCTGTATTATTAATCGACCATGGTTGATTTTCTTAATAAAATTCCAGTCTTGTTTCTCAAAAAAAAAAAAAAATCAGTCACATAATTCATTAAATAGGTCATGTGGCTAAATTTCACATTGATAGTTTTATGAATCGCTATATAATGAGTTGGAAAAATTTCCCTCCAAAATGATTCGGAGATAAACTCTCCACAAAATTTAGTTTGACAATTCCCCAAGTGTTTGGGCCGCTTTTCTTTTCTTCCACATACTTTATAATTATCAATTATATTAAAGTGTCAAATAAAATATTTGGTAGAAAGTGGACCCGTAGAATTATAAGCAATTGAATCATCTCTCGTAAACTTTATCAAGTTATTTTACCAAGACAAATTTTTTTTTTTTTTGGGAGGGGATTTTTATGTCTATATTAGAACATTAGTATTGGTGGTGTAAAAGCCATATTGCTATTTTTGTATTTTTAGCACCACCAATACTAAAAAGCATGTTGCAATGGTGGAGGGAAAGCCAAAAAAATTTGCCTTTGAGCTATGGTGTACAACCAAAGATGGCTTTGCATTGTAGCTAAAAAGGTATAAAAAATATTTTATTAAAATTTATATTATTTTATTGTGTTGGTGGTGGTGGCTGTTGCTTATTGTGGTAGATATATAATTTTATCATGTTGTTTACACGGTTGTCAAAATCGGGATCCTACATAGGATCGTGAGAGGTAGGTGGGATCGTGAATCGTAGGATCAGATCGTGGATCATAAGATCCTACATATTTTCATATTTAAAGAAAAAGAATACATTAATAATGAATTTGTATGTTGAATAATCACGTAAGTTTATCCATAAAAAACAAAGATTTGTATTATATGATGTAATTTGCATATCATACATCGATACATCTATACCAACGAAACAAATATATCTACGTTTTGACAATGAATGTTTAATTAGCAACCAAGTACTAAAATATTTATCAACAATATGGAAATATTTTCCAAGTTCTAAGTTCCAAGTTTAAAATCCAAAATAAGTTATCAAATGTAAACTAGCTAACGAAAATATGAAATCCAAAAGCAAAATTAATATTAAGGTGAAGTGAACATTTAATTATTCTCATTATAGGGTTCCTATGACCACCATCCTAATCATCATCAACCATTTCATCATTTATGTAGACATTGTATATTTGTTTACTAGAGCTGCAAAAGAGATCAAGATACAACTTCACACTCAACTATTCAAGTTATATCACCCAACAACAATTACAGAGCATGCTCAAAAAAATCAATCAATCAATATACAAATACAAGCATACTAATAAAATTATATATAAGAAAAACATTTTAGTAATATTATAACACAAATTAGTCTATTGATCAAACAAATTTAACAACATTATAGCTTAAAATGGAGCAAAGCCAATATAAATTATTCATTTAGAAATGATGAAGCATTTGTTCATTTTGATTACAAGTGAACTAAAAACTAGAAAACATCTGCTTAGGTTAACATAATTTTATAAAAAATAAAAAATAAAAAGCCATACCATCATAACATAGAAAAATAAAAACTCTTAAAGCTTCATCAAAACCAAAAATTTATCCCTTAAAAAAAAAAAAAAAAACCAAAAACTGATGTTTTAGTCAAATTAGTAGAATCGGTAGGATCCCATACGATCCTATGATCCTATACTATCCTACACGATCCTACAATTTTTACGATTCTAGTGCGATTCTAAACATTTTGGTGAGGTGGGATCATAAAATCGTACGATTCTACAATCCATATCACGGTTTTGACAACCATGGTTGTTTATATTATTTAACTGTGTTGAAAGCTAAAATAAAACTACTGATGTTGGGTGCTTTGTAAGATGAAAAAGTAAAATAGAAAAAGTAGTTTTTTGTGGTGCCAAATAGCTAAATTTATGGCTCCACCAATACAAATAGGGCCTAGACAGGTCGAAAAAGAGAAAAAAAAAATTGCTACAGGTATCATTTCTGCCCTAGTCGGGTTGGAGCATTCCCAAAAAAAAAAAAAAAAAGTAAAAAATATTTTATTAAAATTTATATTATTTTGTTGTGTTTGTGGTGGTGATTGTTGTTTATTGTAGTAGATATATAATTTTATTGTATTATTTATATTATTTTATAATTTTATTGTGTTGCTTTGTAAAGTGAGGTTTAAAGCATCCACATTGGTGGAGCCATAAATTTAGCTATTTGGCACCACAAAAAACTACTTTATCTATTTTACCTTCTTACTTTACAAAGCACCCAATATCAGTAGTTTTATTTTAGCTTTCAACACAATAAAATAATAAAAACAACACAATAAAATAATATATCTACTACAATAAACAACAATCACAACTACCACCATTGGTCAACCATCACTTCAGACAGCACACAACCACCTCCATTAGCACAACCAACCCAATCATGGCCACCCACTACCGTAATCACAACCAGCCCACCACAACTCATATAATATATATATATATACTAGTCGCTAACCCGTGCAATGCACGGAAAAACTAATGACTCTGAAAAAAATGAAGAAATATTTACCTTCTATATTTTTCCATAATTTAAAAGTGTTGTCTAACATTGAACGTTATTGAATTGCAAGTGCATAGTCACTAAAACTTACAAAGTAATTTACAATTCTTAAATTAATAAAGCAAAACTTCCAATAGTTATATATACACACACACTTAAAACTAATATAAACTACAAATATATAAACAAATGCCATGATATGAGGAAGATACACCAAGTTTCAAATTTGAGTAGCAATATAACTTTCTCGTAGTAATAACAATATAGATAATTCAAAATTATAATACCTAATTCCATTATCTTTATGTTGAATCCATACAAATAATTAATTGAAATTAATCCAAACAAATAATTAATCAACCAAAAATCATAGCTTTTAATAAGAAAACAAAAAATCATATGAACCTAAATAAAAAGCATTTAAGGTGAAGAATTAAGATCAACATATGAAAGAAAATTAATTCTAAATATAATAAAAAAATAAGATAGAAAGAAAATCTCAAGCACATATGAAAGCAAATAAAAAATTCGACATAAAAGATAAAATTCATTAATAACAATATAAACAAATATCCACATATGTTAAATTGAAATTTTATTAATAATAACAATATAAACAAATTTGACATAAAATTCATTAATCAAAGAAGAAAGTTGAATTTTTGTTTTTAAGTCTTATCAGAATCTTTGTTTTTATATAGATTATCAACGTTTGAATTTGAATTTAAGTTGGACTTATTAGAAAGATAAAGTTTTACTCATTGTTAAGTTTTGATTAAACAAAAATAATTTTGTTTTAAAAAAATGATAATGATGAGTTTGAGTTTAAGTTGGACTTGTTAAAGAGATAGAGTTTCACTCCTTATTAAGTTTTGACTAAACAAAAATAATTTTATTTAAATAAAATGATAATAATGAATATATATATGTGATCAATCCTAACGTATATCTTAAAAGATCTACAACCGACCACAAAAAATATATTAGATCATGATTTAGTTGTTGTGGTTGAGGATTATATTTAAAAAAAAAAAGAAAATTAAAAACAGTACTTAAAAATTAAAAACCAAGCCTACAAAACCACCTGAACAGCTCAATTTTTTGGAGTGGCTTGAAAACAATGATTAACGTTTGGTTGTGTGAATGCATATTAAACTTAAAATAATTAAAAGTTAATTTTGATTATCTATATATAAATTATGAGGAAAACAATTTTTGAGCACTGATTTTTATAAAACAAAAAAACATGGAAATCATAAGAGTATGAACCTTCAATGATGTCGTCTTCGTCTTTGTCATCATCTCTTTCAATTCTCTGTTTCTTCTGAACCTTCATACTTCCTACCATGGCTTTAATTTGCCGTGTGTGTTTTCTTTGTGAAAATTTTAGTGAGTATGAAGAGTTTTGACCTTGGCAAGGGTTTATATTTGTTGAAATTTTTGTTATAGAATTTTAGTTGAATTAGAATTTTCAAGCTCTTGAACCATATATCTAATAGAATTTTATTTAAACTAAACTATTGTAACACTTGATAAGATAATTACACATTGAAGAGAAATAATAAATATATAAGATATAAAATCTAAAATAAAAATAAAAAT
The DNA here is from genome assembly GCF_001633185.2 of Quercus lobata. NCBI lineage: Eukaryota > Viridiplantae > Streptophyta > Magnoliopsida > Fagales > Fagaceae > Quercus > Quercus lobata. Next base: position 24,675,775 of record NC_044908.1, on the reverse strand, counting down.
AAAATAGTGATGATGTGGAAAATTGTGGGAGTTTCAGAGGTTTCGGTTTTATATATGAAGAGAAATAATAAATATATAAGATATAAAACCTAAAATAAAAAGAATCTAAAATAAAATAGTGATGATGTGGAAAATTGTGGGAGTTTCAGAGGTTTCGGTTTTATATATATATATATATATATATATATATATATATATAAATTATCACCACCATGAACCCACCTCAACAACCCACCCACATTAACAATGGTCATCCACAACACACATCACAGCAACCCAGAGCCACAACCCATCACCAGCCACAACCAGTCGCAACCAACCACAAGCCATACACCGATCTGTCCCATGAAACCCAGCAAACCGATCTGACCCATGAAACCCAGCAAACCGATCCAAACCCACAACCCACACACCGATCTTGAAAAAAAAAAACTGAAGAAGAGTACAAGAGCGAGGTCGAAGGTGAGTAGAGGAAGAGGTGGTTGGAGCTAGGTAGTTGGCAGAGATTGATTTTGGACACCTTTCGTTTTTTGACCATTCTACTTGGGACTATATTTATTCTACAAATTAAGTCAGACAAACGTGTAAAATACTATCACTACAATTCAATATAATTTGTTGTCGATGATTTCGAGTTTGTAGCAAGATTTTGTTTTTATTAACCAAGTTCCACCAAATGTTTTGGTTTCCAACGCTTTAAGTTCTATTGATTTCTGAAGTTTCAAAAGTGAGCGTAGTTGTTCCTTCCAATAATTTTCATTACTATACTAACGGAGTAAGGATATAGTATTCCACATGGCAACTTATTATATTAAAAATTACCCCAAACTTCGAATACAAATTTTCTGTACCACTTTTTGTATTCTACTCTATGTTCCATCAATCATAACTTACCATATATTTGTTTAATTTTCCTTATAAAATAGCCAAAGTTTAAAATGGAAAAAATAAAAAATAAAAACGTAACAAGTTGCAATTGGGGGAACATAAAATTGACAACAAAAAATGATAGAGAAGATCTGTATTCCCAAACTTCAAACTTTATGACAACATAATTGAATGTCAATTTTTGATTATGTGTAATTGATATAGGCTTCCACCTCAACAGAATTACATTTATGTCAATTTAATTATGTATAATATTAGTTCATTGAATGTGTTCCTGGATTAAATGCACATATTAATTATTGATCATTTTCTTTTATATAAGAAAGCAAAAATCTAATGTGGGAAACCACGAGGTTTTATCATGTGACACTTTGTTAAATTATTTTTTATTTAGCCTTCCATCTGGCAATTTTTGCACTATTCTCCTAAAAAATTTACAAAATATATACATAAATTTTTTTAAAAATTGTATTTTCTTTCAAATCAATACATATATATATATACAACAAAAATTACTTTTATTTCAATTTAATTATGTATGATATTAGTCATTAAATGTGTTCCGAGATTAAATGTAGATATAGATTGTTGATCATTTTTTTTTTTTTTCAAATGTGGGAGACCATGAGGGTCTACAATGTGGCACTTTACTATATTATTTTTTTATTTAGCATTCCATCTGGAAAATTTTGCCCTACTCTCCAAAAAATTTCACAAATATATATATAAACTTTAAAAAATTGATCTTTTCTTTCAAATCAATATATATATATATATATATATATATATCAATCAATCAATCAATATTAATATATATACAAAAGCAGAGATTCCATGGGAGAAAGCATGAGGTTCTGTCAAGTGGAACAATCTTCATTTATGCTTCCACCTCAACAAAATTACATTTATGTCAATTTAATTATGTATAATATTAGTTCATTGAATGTGTTCCAGGATTAAATGCACATATTAATTATTGATCATTTTTTTAATATAAGAAAGCAAAAATCTAATGTGAGAAACCATGAGGTTTTATCGTGTGGCACTTTGTTACATCATTTTTATATTTAGCCTTCCATCTGGAATTTTTTGCACTATTCTCCTAAAAATTTTACAAAATATATATATAAACTTTAAAATAAAAAAAATTGATCTTTTCTTTCAAATCAATATATATACACACACACATATAAGTAGACACTTCATGGGAGAGAGCATGAGGTTCTACCTAGTGGCACATTCTTCATTTAGGCTTCCACCACAACAAAAATTACTTTTATGTCAATTTAATTATGTATGATATTAGTTCATTAAATGTGTTCCTAGATTAAATGTAGATATAAATTATTGATCACTTTTTTTTTTATACAAGAACGCAAAAATCAAATGTGGGAGACCATGAGGGTCTATAATGTGGCACTTTACTATATATATATATATATATATATATATATTTTTTTTTATTTAGCCTTCCATCTGGCATACTCTGCACTATTCTCCAAAAAGATTCACAAAATACATATATAAACTTAAAAAAATTGATCTTTTCTTTCAAATCAATATATATATATATATATATATATATATATCAATCAATCAATCAATCAATATTAATATATATACAAAAGCAGAGATCTCATGGGAGAGAGCATGAGGTTTTGCCAAGTGGAACAATCTTCATTTACGCTTCCACCTCAACAAAATTACATTTATGTCAATTTAATTATGTATAATATTAGTTCATTGAATGTGTTCCAGGATTAAATGCACATATTAATTATTGATCATTTTTTTATATAAGAAAGCAAAAATCTAATGTGGGAAACCACGAGGTTTTATCATGTGGCACTTTGTTACATTATTTTTTTATTTAGCCTTCCATCTGGCATTTTTTGCACTATTCTCCAAAAACTTTTACAAAATATATATATAAACTTTTGAAAAAATTGATCTTTTCTTTCAAATCAATATATATATATATATATATATATATATATATATAAGTAGACACTCATAGGATAGAGCAAGAGGTTCATACCCAGTGGCACATTCTTCATTTAGGCTTCCACCAGAAAATAATAATAATAATAAAATAATAATATAATAATAATAATAATAAAATTACATTTATGTCAATTCAATTATGTATAAAATTAGTTCATTAAATGTGTTACGAGATTTAATGTAGATATAAATTATTGATCATTTTTTTTATATATATGAAAGCAAAAAAGAAATGTGGGAGACCAAGAGGGTCTATAATGTGGCACTTTACTACATTATTATTTTTTTATTTTGCCTTTATCTGGCATTTTTTGCATTATTCTCCAATTACTTTCACAAAATATATATATAACTTTAAAAAAATTGATATTTTCTTTCAAATCAATATATATATATATATATATATATCTCAATCAATCAATATTAATATATTCAAAAGTAGAGATCTCATGGGAGAGAGCATAAGGTTCTGCCAGATGGAAAATTCTTCATTTACGCTTCAACCTCAACAAAATTACATTTATGTCAATTAATTATGTATAATGTTAGTTCATTGAATATGTTCCAGGATTAAATGCAACATATTAATTATTGATCATTTTTTTTATATAAGAAGCAAAAATCTAATGTGGGAAACCACGAGGTTTTATCATGTGGCACTTTGTTAAATTATTTTTTTATTTAGCCTTCCATCCGGCATTTTTGCTCTATTCTCCAAAAATTTTTACAAAAAATTTATATAAACTAAAAAAAAAAAAAAATTGATCTTTTATTTCAAATCAATATATATATATATATATATATATATATATATATAAGTAGACACCTCATGGGAGAAAGCATGAGGTTTTGCCCAGTGGCGCATTCTTCATTTAGGCTTCAACCACAACAAAAATCACATTTATGCCAATTTAATTATGTATGATATTAATTCATTAAATGTGTTTCTAGATTAAATGTAGATATAAGTTACTGATCATTTTTTTATATATAAGAAAGCAAAAATCAAATGTGGGAGACCATGAGGGTCTATAATGTGGCACTTTATTATATTATTATTTTTATTTAGCCTTCCATTTGGCATATTTTGCACTATTCTCCAAACAATTTCACAAAATATATATATATAAACTTAAAAAATTGATCTTTTCTTTCAAATCAATATATATATAGGGAAGGACGAACAGGTGAAGGTGGAAGCATAGTGTAATATAATGAAAGTAATGTAAAGTAATAAGTTAGAACAATAATAAGGCAGTAGAACCAACCAAGCAGTATATATCAAAATAATTCAAAGTAAATGAAAGCAATTTAGAACCATTCGTTATGGCGATAATCCGTCCAAGGTGGCGGTAGTAACAAGTAAAACAATGAACATAAAACTGAAAATACTTGTTATTGAAAGTAGTACAAAACACTTACAGCAGTAGTAGTAGTTAATACAAGATCTCAGAACAGGTCGACAATTACAATGCTTGAACTAGTCCTAGTTACAAGGTTTGTTGTGAACAAGGTAGTAGCAGTAGAAACAATGAATTCTCTTTCTAAGAAGGCTTCTTAAGAGAAGGAGTTCTAAGGAAAGAAAATTCTGAAGTAAAACTTATTCTAAACATAAGGGACAACCCCCCTTAAATAAGAAAAATTCGGAGTGAACAGTGTCATGAACAATAACGAATGAATAGTGATAAATGAATAGTGACTGAATAGTAAATTTTCTTTTCTGTCTCCAAATTTTAGGGAATCATCCGTAGAGCTGGAATGTCTGAAAATTTGAGAACTTAGGCCAAATAATGGCGTCTTTAGATTCTAGACCACCTTTTAGGCCATATTATTGGTGCCCAAAAGAACCAATCACAAGAGACCAAAAGAAAGAAACTTTGTCATCTTGTGCCAATTAAGAGTAATTATTAGGAATCTTCAGAAGTATCATATTGGTGGGAAACAAGCTTTTAGCAGTAGTAAACATTGAAGTTTTTTTGCCATTGTGCAGGCCAAACAAATAGGAGAATCAAAATCTTCAGCTAAATCCGGAGTATCTTGAAACAATTTCGATTTTTCAGCAACATATTCTTCAAAGCCATTGAAGTATTTTGGCTTTTGTACAAGCTAGAAAAATAAGTAGTAGCAGTCTTAAACAGTAGAAATCTCAGGAATGAACTCATTAATCAGTGGAAGGAGCATCGGATGGATAGCCATCAAAAGGATCAAAAGGGCTTTGTGGAGAATCACATTCATACTCATGGTAAGTAGCATACTGATTATAGAATCCACAATATAAAATTGGCTCAAACATTGGAGTTTTCCTTGGGATGAGAAGACTTCTTGGATTACAATGATCAGCAATTTGCAAATGAGCAATGGCATCAGAATATGGTCTGGGACCAAAGATAGAAATCCTGTCTGTACTTCCCATGAAATGATAATCTTTCCATAAATTCTAAGCAACATTAATAATTTGGTTATTAAAATAATTTCTCCAACATTCTACAAGAGCAAAAGGATCATCAAAGGGCAATTGAGAATTTCCTTCAAACCATGGCCCTTGGTGAGTGTGACCATTAATGAGAATGAGATGCTTTGAGGGCTGGACGTTCATCTAGTTATCTCTTTCCCATTTTAGCAACGTACTCCAGCATCTGATGGAAACAAAAGGACTGTTAAATCCTTTAATAGCATCCTGAATAATTTGTGGGAGTTGGTTGGCCTGATAATGGCTTGTTAATTTTATGAACTTGATAAAGCCATATTCAAACATTTGGGAAAGCCAGTTAGGGTCCTTGTCATCATCATCATCTGAATCATCAGCAACATATGAACCATCATCATAATTTATCAAGAGGCCGAGAAATGGGTGTTTCTTTTCGTACACTCTAAGAGTACTCCCAAAGTGTTCTTCCCAATCAAGCTGAATAAAGACATTATCACCTTCATCTAATTCATCAGGATCAGGAATAGTGGCAGTAACAAGTTTTTTGAAATATTTGAACCATAGGTCAACAGAACTATACATAGCCTTGCTTCTCAAAATACGTAATTGTATATCCGTCGGCAAGTTGGCAACAACACTTCTTAATAGAGATTGGGTCATAAGACTCAATCTAGCATAATCAGTGCCTATTATAGTCTCATTATCCATTGAATGGATTTCCTCTTTGCCAAAGAGTTGCCTAATGTGGGCTTTAAGACGGCTTCGAAGAGCCTCATTTTCTGCAACAGGGTTATTTTCTGAAACAAAACTGTTTTCTAGAGCAAGGTTATTACGGTGGCTAATATAAGCCTCATTTTGAGCAGTAAGGTTAACAAGATGGATTTCAAGGGCTCTAAGGGTTTTTTGGAAAACATTATGGTGATTTCTAGTAAAAGCAAATTGAAGGCTATCAAGAATGAATTTAATGGAATCTGGTAACTCTGAATAGATTCCATTGTGGAATTGTATATTTCGAGACAAAACTTCTTGTAAAACAATTACCATATCACCACTGGAGTATGTCACCTCTGTCGGGACATCTCCTTGAAGGGATGTTGATCCCCTAGGTTTTACCCCAAAAGCGCCTTCAAGCATTTTAAAAGGTTGTCTCGTTGGGAGCCTTTTGTCTTGAGAATAGCCCTATGCAGGTGCTTTTCCCTTGTTCTTCCTCTCTGCTGAGGAAGCCATAATAATCCACTTACTTGTGGTATAAGTATTAGTATTATTCCACTTATTAGTGGTATTTATCCACGAAATTCTCCGATTCCTGCGAAGAAACATTGATAATTTTAGAATAGTTGATAGTACTTAACATTTTGGTATTATGAATATTACCTTTATAATCATTAGTGAAATTTTGGCAAGAACTCATCACTAGTTCTTGAATAAGTTCATTCATGGGGGAGTCTTTCTTATAAAACAGATTATCAATGTCAATTTCAAACTTTGAAGCAAATTTGAATTTTACTTTTTGTCCAAAAGGATCAGTAGTAATGCCGTCATGTTCAATGAGGAAAGGATATAAAGCATTTATAAATGGCAGACCAAGAATTACGTTATCAGTCATGTTTTTGACAAGAACAGAAGGAATCTTGAAACAGACATTATCATGACAAATATGAGCATTATTCAATTCATATTTGATCTTCATTTGGGAACCATTAGCAGAAACCAATCTTTCAGTTGATTTTTCAAAATAATTTGAAGGAATCAATCCTTCTTGGATACAATTCATATCCGCACCAGAATCAATCATAGCAATAACAGTGAAATGATAATCAGGAGAAATAACAATTTTAACTTTTGTAAACCATTTTGGAGGAAATATTTTATTAACAAGAGCAAGTTGAGGATCAGTGAAAGCATCAGCAATACCTTTATCAGAAAGAAGAGCCTGTTGACTGGATTCAGCTCCATCGTTGTGCTCATCTTGTTTATCTTGTTCATTATCAGATTTATTAAGATCTTTATTAATTTTTAACATTATCAATTCTTGTTTGAGATTATTGTTATCACTTTTCATGCTTTTAAATTCATGTTTTAATTCATTTATCTCTTGTTTAACAATATTAATTTCATGTTGGAGATCATTAACAATTAATTCTTTAGATTTCTTTTTATTAAATCTTTCTAAAGTTTCTTCAAAGCTTATGGTTGGTTTTGGTTTTTTGCCAATTTCATCTCTTATCGAATTTTTCTTAAACTTATCCAAATATTCTTTTTGCAATTCAGGGTTTTGAATTTGATTTATTAGTTGAATTGTTAATTTTTCATCTTCTTCACTCTTGGTGAGAGCATTAATAGTTTTAACAACATTGCAACAAGAATCTCTACAACCGATTTTAATATTAGGAGAATCAGAAGAATCATCAGCAGATTGATAGCAAGAATCAGATGAAGAAGAAAAATCATCTTCCAAAGAATCAGACGAGTTGTTTGATTCAAGAATTCTAAATAATTCTTCTTGCTCTTTATCATCAATATTTAACATGTTAAAATTGTTTTTCAACTTACCAGGTTTTTCTTTACAGTCTTTACTGAAGTGCCTAGGTTTACCACAATTAAAACATTTACCTTTTCCTGATCTTTGTTTAACATATTTTTTAGAAACATTTTTCTTCTTAGCATAGAAATCATTAGCTTTAACAAAATTATTTCTGTATTTTTTATATTTTTTATGGCTTTTATCATGTTTTTTACTTTTTGCCCTGGAAGGAGCAATAGGAGGCAAACCATATTGTTCACAGAAATTTCTCATTTCATATTTAGCTTTTCTTTTATTCTTTAATTGGTGTTTTAACAATTTTTCATCATTACACATATTGATACCAAGTTTTTTAATAGTACTGAAAATATCACCATAGGTTAAATTATCATAATCAATAGAATCATTTTTACCCATTAACTCTTGTTTTACCTTATGAGCAAAGATAGGAGGCAAACCGTCAATAAACTTTTCTTTCCAATAAGGCTTATGACAATCTTTCCGGACCATCACTCTGGAAGTAAAAACATCTTGATACCATCTGTAATCAAACATAGTAGGACAAATCAAATTATTTAAATAATCAGAAACATGAGATGAAATATTGGATGGAGTACCAACAAAATGTTTGAGAATAGTATAGATTAGGCTATTAACACCATCAGGAATACCACGACCAATACTTTCATCAAAAATAGGCAAACCTTCATCATTCTTTTTAACAGCATGTTTAATAGACTCTCTGGATTCTTCAGTGATGTAAGAATCCCACCATCCACGAAGAGTACCAAAAAAACCAATAACAAGTAAATTAACAATTTCAGGTTGATCAAGATCATGGTTATTTTGATAAGCAATACCAACCATAGACATATGACTCATTTTATTAATGATTTCTTATTCAGACAAACCATTAATATTCCATTCATAAAGCTTATCAGCAAAAATAGAAAACTGTATTTGAAAAGATCTCTCTTCAAACTACATATCAAGAGGAGTGGGTTTTGAATACTAGTTTTTAGTGAAAGACATGGGTTTGGAGTTTCCAACAAATCTTTAATTTCTTATAAATTATCATCAAAGATTCTTTTTGTAGAAACAGAAGAAACAGTATCAGAATCTATATTTTCTTTAGAAACAATTTCTTTTTTAGAAATAGTTCGAGTAGATGGAGTACTTGTAGTGGTTCGAGCAACCGGAGTACTTGTAGAAGTACCCTCAGTTTTAACTTTTAAATCAGAAAGCATTTTTTCAACAATTTTAAGAGTCTTGGACTGAGAAGTTTTAAACATAAATTTTTCTCTTTGATTGGGTAAATCAATCAAAGGTTTCTCAGTTTTAACAGAAACAAATTTTTCAGAAACAGGTTTTTCAACAATTTTTTCTTCAATACGGTTAAGCTGTTGACCAATAATATGCAAAGATTGATTAGTAAAATTGTTTTGTTCAATAAGACTAACAATGGGAGTTTGATCATCAGCAATTTTGAAAGGAGAGGCCTTCACTTCTTCTTTTGTCACTTCATCCTTCTTAGTAGTTATTAAAATTGTTTCAAGAGGAGGATGAGTAGACTTGACAATAGTCTTATCTGCTTTAACAAAATTTGATTTTTTTAGCACATTTAAATGTTGTATTGAAACTTCATCATTTGAAACATAATGGTTTTCAAGAAAATTAAAAAACAAAATGTGTTTCTTCAATTGATTCATCTTTTCTAACCATTTTCTTTTAATAAGGTCTTTTTCAGACTGAGCAAAATTATTTTGGAAATATTTTCTTTTGTTTCTATTTTTTGCAAGCATAAATTCATCATACAAAGAAACCAAGTCAACTTCAAAGCTTTCATCCAAAATAGTCAAAACTCTTAATTGATTTTGGTAAATAGGGTTTTCAATAGAAGAAAAATTAGAATCAGAGGACAAAAAGATTTAGTGTCATCAGATTTAGTGTCATCTTCTTCTTCATTAGCAATTCCACTAAATGGAGAGGAAGCTTTAGGTTTAGTAGAATAGTAAACAGAGATAATTTGAGATTTATCACTTGAAATACCTTTTAGTTTTAAATCAAAGGGTTTTTCCAAATTATTTTTCAAAAAATCATTAATCTCTTGATCTCGTTTTGAAATACTTTCAGATCCAGCAAAGGAATGTCTTCCTTCGTTAATCCTCAAAGGTGGATAGTTTTGAAAACTTATTTTAACAATACCATCAAGATATTGTTGAATATGAGTGAGATCTAGTTCATCAAAAACAGGTTTGGCAGGAGGGGATTCTTGTTCCAACAACCAATCATTAGGAAGCTTAACATCTTGCCATTGAATCATTTTTGGAACTTGAATTTTAGCATCAGGGGTTAAACATTGAATTAACATGGTTTTACCATAAGGTTCTCTAGGAATCTTAGCACATGGGTTTATTTGAGTACCCAACAGTCTATAATAAATGCGATAAATTAAAGAAAAAGGCTTACTACCTTCTTCCATATGATAACCAGATGAAGCAATGTTTAAAGTTAAAACTTTAACAATATTTGGATCGTCCAAAGCAAGAGTGAGATCAGGATAACAGTTAAAATAAACAGGACCATCAGACATAGAAGCAGTAATCATACCAAGAATGCTATCTTTAAAGATCTTAAATCTAGCATCTCGTAAACACATAAGAACAGAAGCATTAATACCCTTTCAGGTGAGTAGTTTAATAGCAACTTGAACCATACCAATATGCAAATAACTGAATTTTTTGGCAGTAAGGAATTCATTAATATTTCTTTTAGTAAACAAGCAGCATTTTTCATGAACTTTTGAAATAGAGAATATTTGTTCAACAGTTTTGGCTTTGTAAGCAAAATAAAAAGTACTTTCAACAAAACTAGTTTTATAAACAGTTTTAGTATCAACTTTAGGAATATTCCAATTACGAAAATCAGGGATCAACTCATTATCATCAATAGTGTGATCTTCTTCATTTACAATATCAGGAGGAATACTAGTCCTGGAGCTGATAGAGGAGTTGGATCTCCACAACCTATCCATACTATCCTAGGTTCAACACACCGTTATCATGTTTTTCTCACAATTGTTGCATTTCGTAACACATACCCTTACCAACCTTATACCTCTCATGCCCTACACGCCCTCCCTTGGCTCAAACGGGCCTTACAGTTCGATTCTAGGAATACCTTTACGACTAGGGTGGCACCAACGATGGTAAGAAGGAAACACAACAACAGAATATCAAAGTTTTGGGTAGACATAGACAGAGAGACAAAGAACACAACCACACTATCATCGGCCAGAAAAGAGTGGCTTTGATACCATAAAGGGGGAAGTATGCACAGTTGAAGGTGGAAGCATAGTATAATATAATGAAAGTAATGTAAAGTAATAAGTTAGAACAATAATAAGGCGGTAGAACTAGCCAAGCAGTATATATCAAAATAATTCAAAATAAATTAAAGCAATTTAGAACCGTCCATTCTGGCAGTAATCTATATCTATATCTATATCTATATATATATATATATATATATATATATCAATCAATAAGTTTGTCAATCAATATTAATATATGTACAAAAGCGGAGATCTCGTGGCAGTGAGCATGAGGTCTTGCCAAGTGGAACATTCTTCATTTACGCTTCCACCTCTTCAAAATTACATTATGTCAATTTAATTATGTATCATATTAGTTCATTGAATGTGTTCCTGGATTAAATGCACATATTAATTATTGATCATTTTTTTATATAAAAAAGCAAAAATCTAATGTGGGAAACCATGAGGTTTTATCATGTGGTACTTTGTTACATTATTTTTTTATTTAGCCCACCAGCTGGCACTTTTTGCACTATTCTCCAAAAACTTTTACAAAATATATATATAAAATTTTTCAAAAAAATTGATTTTTTCTTTTAAATCAATATATATATATATATATATATATATATATATATAAAAGTAGACACCTCATGGGAGAGAGCATGAGATTTTGCCCAATGGCACATTCTTCATTTAGACAACTCCCAAAACGAAAATTACATTTATGTCAATTGAATTATGTATGGTATTAGTCCATTAAATTTGTTCCTAGATTAAATGTAGATATAAATTATTGATCATTTATATATATATATATATATATATGTAAGAAAGCAAAAATCAAATGTGGGAGACCAAGAGGGTCTATAATGTGGCACTTTACTACATTGTTTTTTTTTATTTAGCCTTTTACCTGGCATTTTTTGCACTATTCTCCAATTACTTTCACAATATATATATATATATATATATAAACTTAAAAAAATTGATATTTTCTTTCAAATCAATATATATATATATATATATATCTCAATCAATCAATCAATTAATATTAATATATATACAAAAGAAGAGATCTCATGGGAGAAAGCATAAGGTTCTGCCAGGTGGAACATTCTTCATTTACGCTTCCACCACAACAAAATTTCATTTATGTCAATTTAATTATGTATAATATTTGTTCATTGAATGTGTTTATGGATTAAATGCACATATTAATTATTGACCATTTTTTTATATAAGAAAGCAAAAATCTAATGTGGGAAACCATGAGGTTTTATCTTGTGGCACTTTGTTACATTATTCTTTTATTTAGCCTTCCATCTGGCATTTTTTGCACTATTCTCCAAAACATTTTACAAAAATTGTATATAAACTTTAAAAAAAAAATGGATCTTTCCTTTCAAATCAATATACATACATACATATATATATATATATATATAAGTAGATACCACATGGGAGACAGCATGAGCTTCTGCCCAGTGGCACATTCTTCATTTAAGCTTCCACCACAACAAAAATTACTTTTATGCCAATTAAATTATGTATGATATTAGTTCATTAAATGTGTTCCTAGATTAAATGTAGATATAAATTATTGATCATTTTTTTTTTTTTTTTTATATAAGAACATAAAAATCAATTGTGGGAGACCATGAGGGTCTATAATGTGGCACTTTACTATATTATTATTTTTATTTAGCCTTCCATCTGGCATATTTTGCACTATTCTCCAAACAATTTCACAAAATATATATAAACTTAAAAAAAATGATCTTTACTGTCAAATCAATATATATAAGTAGACACCTGATAGGAGAGAGCATGAGGTTCTACCCAGTGGCACATTTTTCATTTAGGCTTCCACCACCAGGAAAAAAAAAATTACATTTATGTCAATTTAATTATGTATGATATTTGTTCATTAAATGTATTCCGAGATTAAATGTAGATATAAATTATTGATCTTTTTATATATATAAGAAAGCAAAAATCAAATGCGGGAGACCAAAAGGGTCTATAATGTGGATCTTTACTACATTATTTTTTTATTTAGCCCTTTATCTGGCATTTTTTGCACTATTCTCCAATAACTTTCACAAAAAAAAAAAAAAGTATATATATATATATAAACTTAAAAAGTTGATATTTTCTTTCAAATCAATATATATATATATATATATATATATCAATCAATCAATCAATATTAATATATATACAAAAGCAGAGATCTCATGGGAGAGAGCATGAGGTTATACCAAGTGGAACATTCTTCATTTACACTTCCACCTCAACAAAATTAGATTTATGACAATTTACTTATGTATAATATTAGTTCATTGAGTGTGTTCCAGGATTAAACGCACATATTAATTATTGATTATTTTTTTATATAAGAAAGCAAAAATCTAATGTGGGAAACCACGAGGTTTTATCATGTGGCACTTTGTTACATTATTTTTTTATTTAGCCTTCCATCAAGCATTTTTTGCACTATTCTCCAAAAAAATTTACAGAATATATATATATATATATATATATATATATAAACTTTAAAAAAAATTGATTTTTTCTTTCAAATCAACATATATATATATATATATATATATAAGTAGACACCTCATGGGAGAGAGCATGAAGTTCTGCCCGGTGGCACATTCTTCATTTTGGCTTCCACCACAACAAAAATTACTTTTATGTCAATTTAATTATGTATATTATTAATTAATTAAATGTGTTCCTAGATTAAATGTAGATATAAATTATTGTACATTTTTTTTATATAAGAAAGTAAAAATTGAATATGGGAGACATGAGGGTCAATAATGTGGCACTTTACTATATTATTTTTTATTTAGCCTTCCATCTGGAATTTATTTGCACTATTCTCCAAACAATTTCACAATATATATATATATATATATATATAAACTTAAAAAAAAATTGATCTTTTCTTTCAAATCAGTATATATATATATATAAATATATATATATATATATATGTATATATATATGTATATCAATTAATCAACACACACACACACACACACACACACACACACACATATATATATATATATATAAACAGAGACCTATTCGGTGAGAGCATAAAGTTCTGCCATGTGGAACATTCTGCATTTAGGCTTCCACCTCAACAAAATTACATTTATGTCAATTTAATTATGTATAATATTAGTTCATTGAATGTGTTCCTAGATTAAATGCACATATTAATTATTGATCATTTTTTCTTTTTATATAAGAAAGCAAAAATCTAATGTAGGAGACCATGAGGTTCAATCATGTGACGCTATGTTACATTTTTTTTTTTTTTTTAGCTTTCCAGCTGGCAATTTTTGCACTCTTCTCCAAAAAAATTTATAAAGTATATATATTTAAACTTAAAAAAATTTGATCTTTTTTTTTCTTCAAATCAATATATATATATATATATCAATCAATCAATATATATGTAAATGCAGAGACCTCACGGGAGAGAGTATGAGGTTCTACCAAGTGGAACATTATTCGTTTAGGCTTCCACATCAACAAAATTACAATTATGTCAATTTAATTATGTATAATATTAGTTCATTTGATGTGTTCTTGGATTAAATGCACATATAAATTATTGATCATTTTTTTCTATATGAAAACAAAAATCAAATGTGGGAGTCTACGAGGTTCTTTAATGTGGCAGTTCGCAACAGTAATTTTTTTTATTGAGCCTTCCATTTCGTATTTTTTGAACTCTTCTCCAAAATATTTTAAAAAATATTATATAAACTTAAAAAAATTGATTTTTTCTTTCAAATCAATATATATATATATATATATATAAATCAATATCAATATATATAAAAGAAGAGAGTTCATGGGAGAGAGCACGAAGTTCTGCCAAGTGGAACATTCTTCATTTAGGCTTCCATCTCAAGAAAATTACATTTATGTCAATTTAATTATGCATAATATTAGTTCATAGAATGTGTTCCTGGATTAAATGCACATATTAATTATTTATCATTTTTTTATATTAGAAAGAAAAAATCTAATGTGGGAAGACCATAAAATTCTGCCATGTGACACTTTGTTATATTATATTTTTATTTAGCCTTCCATCTATTATTTTTTGCACTTTTCTCCAAAAAAATTTACAAAATATATATATATATTTATATATATATATATATATATATACTTTAAAATAAAATTGACCTTTTCTTTCAAATCAATATATATCAATCAATCATCAATATTCAATATTATATATAAAAGTAGAGACCTGATAGGAGAGAGCATGGTGTTCTGCCGAGTGGTACATTCTTCATTTAGGCCTCCACCTCAACAAAATTACATTTATGTCAATTTAATTATGTATGATATTAATTCATTGAATTTTTTCTTGGATTAAATGCACATATTAATTGTTGATCATTTTGTAATATAAGAAAGCAAAAATCTGATAAGGGAGACCATGAGGTTCTATAATGTGGCACTTTGCTACACTAATTTTTTATTTAGCTTTCCCTCTTCCATTTTTTGCACCAAGAAAATTTACAAAAATATATATAGATATATATATATATAAACTTAAAAAAACTGATCTTTTCTTTCAAATCAATATATATATTCTTCTCAAAAAAAAGAAAAAAAAAAATATATATATATATATATAGATCAATCAATGAATATATATATATATATATATATATAAAAGTGGAGACCTTATGAGTGAGAGTATAAGGTTCTACCAAGTGGAACATTCTTCATTTAGGCTTCCACCTCAACAAAATTACATTTATGTCAATTTAATTATGTATAATATTAGTTCATTGAATGTGTTCCTAGATTAAATTCACATATTAATTATTTATCATTTTTTTTTTATATATTAGAAAGCAAAAATCTAATATGGGGAGACCATGAGGTTCGATCATGTTGCACTTTGTTGCATTATTTTTTTGATCCAAGCCAATGTGCCCACGAGGGTCTCATCAATCATTTTATTCTATAAACTCTTAAGAAACCACAATCTCCATCTATATATACCCTATCCCATTTCACCATACCTCCACCAACCCAAACCCATCCTTAATTACAAACTTATAGCCTTGGCAAGTGTGTCTAAAAATGGCTCCCAAGGCTAGTGCAGCCATGGCTTTTCTTCTCTCTCTCAACCTTCTCTTTTTCACAATGGTCACTTCAACTAGTGTCGCTTGTCCACCACCATTGAAGACTCCACAACACTCACAACCCAACCTTCCTACTAATAACCCATCCACTTGCCCCAAGGACACCCTTAAGCTAGGGGTGTGTGCTAACTTGTTGAATGACTTGGTGCACCTTGTTGTGGGAACCCCACCAAAGTCCCCTTGCTGCAGCCTCATCCATGGTCTTGTTGATCCTGAGGCAGCTATTTGTCTTTGCACTGCTATCAAAGCCAATGTTCTAGGCATCAATCTTAATGTTCCCCTCTCATTAAGCTTGCTATTGAATTATTGTGGAAAGAATGTACCAAAAGGCTTCCAATGTGCCTAATAATGATAAGCTAAATCTCTCATTTTTCTACCAAGTTTCATGTTACCTAATTATTTTCACTACATCCTTTGTTGATGGGGTCTGGTTTGAGCTGATATGTGTGAGAGACCTTGAAAAAAGTGTCCCTTGAAAAAGAGATTCGGGTACCTTTTAGGGCACCTCTTTTTTCGGGTAAGTGGTGTGGAGTCACTACTTATTTTTTTTATACAAAAAAAAAAAAAGAAAAAATAAATACATGATTATATTGTTCTCTTCATTAATTGAATAAATATTAAATATTTGAAAAATTGAAAATTACATAACTTTGGGTCCTACTTACAATCTACCAAAAATACATGGCTTACTGTCCGGGTTACATTCTTCCCAAAATAAACAAAGACAAGGCTAGATCTACTTAACCAAAAAACCTAAATCCGGAGGCTAAGTTACAGAATGGGAAGGTGTTAGGCACCCATTCCACCCAGACAGAGTCTGGTCTTCTAGACTCTTATGACCAACGTACCATTTTATGCATGTCATGAATGATATGTTGAACATGTGAATTAAAAATTAAATCACATAAATTTATTTAAGAATGAAGTCTCTCCTTTGTTTTTTTTTTTTAAAAAAAAAAATTCAGATTTGTTTTGATGATTAAAAAAATTGATTTTGATTTGTCAGAAAGCCAGATCTGTTTTGTAGTATGTAGAAAAAGTGGTTTTTGGAGATAAAAATTCAGATTTGTGATGTAATGATAAAAAAATGATCTTTAATGACAAAAAATCAGAACTGTTTTTATTTGTTTTAAAAGAATGAAAAAGATTTTTTAAGAAGAGAGTTTCAATCATAATTTAAATTTTTGCAACAAAAACGAAAACAATCATGTTTTATCTTTTTCTTTATTTCAAAAATTTGCATGTACTAAAAATTTCAGATCTGTATCTAAGGAAGATACAAATCAGTTTTGATTAAAAAATTCAGATCTACATCTAAGGAAGATGAGATCCGTTTTATTTTGAAGAAAAATTCAGATATGCATCTAAGGAAAATGAGATCCATTTTATTTTGAAGAAAATTTCAGATCTGCATCTAAGGAAGATGAGATTCGTTTTATTTTGAAGAAAAATTCAGATCTACATCTAAGGAAGATGCAGATTTGTTTTTATTTTAAGAAAAAGAGTTGATTACATGCAGATCTTTAAAACTAAGAAACAGATTATATCAATGAACGTATTTTCATAAACTAAATTAACAAAGTAGAATATGAATATCTAAAATAATTAAACATACATCATCATGATAAGAGAAGCATTAAAACAAAAGGGTTAGAAAGCAACCTCTTACATGAGCACTCTTCTTCTTGAGAGGATGTTTTAGGGTTCAAAGAAATTTATGCAATTCTCTTTGAAACCTAAAAACCCTAATTTAAGCAGTAACACTCAAAGAGGGGAATAGAAAATATGAGCAATATGAGAGCCTAAAACGTATGCCTCCCAGAGCGTAAAAAAAAATGTGCTCAATTATGAGGTTTAGTCTCTATTTATAGAGGTCAAAGCACTCTAAAAAATAGGCATGGACAATTAGAGTGTGAATCCGGACGCATCCTTTTGCGAAAAGATCAAAAAGGGTATGCATTATTGTCACCCAAAGGCCATTAGGCCAAAGCCCAACAAAGGAAAATTCAGCCCTTTTAGAGTGCAATTCGACACTCCAAAAGTGCCGAATTGGCCTTTGTATGCCAAATACTCTTTCGTGTTCGGGTGCCGTTTGGACTCCTCTTCTAGGGTTTTTTGACCGATCCTTCTTACTAGACGTGTTTTCATCCTCCATCTATGATTTTTCACTTCTTTTATGGATAATTCAGGCTATTTAAGAACAATTATCTTGTAGATAAATACCCTAAAATAAATATTGATAAAGTTCATATTATCTACAATTTTATTGTTATCCAATCACCCTTTTTATTCCTATGCATGCATCCTTATTTTAAACACTAATTATCAACCAATCACAAAATTATTTAATTAATTTTAATAGTTTAACCAATTAGAATTAATTTAAACTAATCATGTGTGGTCGACCTTACCTAGACACAATGCATGTTGAAGTGCAAACTTGATCATGCGATATCTTTCGATCCAATGGTCCGATTTGGAAACCGGAAAAACTGTTGAGACCGTTAGAATCTCAAGATCATTTTTATGGTATGCAATGAATGAATTAATGCATGTAATGCAAAGAAAATTTGATGCATGTAATGCAAGAACAAATTGATGCATGTAATGCAATCACGATTTTTGAGGTACATGGATGGTCATTCAAATCATTTTCCTTGATTAAATCATGGGTGCAAAATTGAGTGCCTACAGAATTCCCCTCATTGATAGAACTTGAAAAGCGAATGTCAATATAAAACAAAGACACTGATTTTAGCAACCATGATTTAATTAAAGGTTGAATTTTCAAAGATTACCTATCCCTCGAACCTAAAATCTTGAAACATAGAACTAGCCTTATCTTTTGACAAAAAAATGAAAATACCAGACTTAGCTGGTAGTTGATGATTTTGGAAATGATTCTTGACAAGTGGGGTGACTAAGAAACTTTCAATTTTGATCTTCGAAAATGGAGTTGTTCGGGATGGCAATCAAAGGTCCACTTCTACTTTCATCTAGAGTTTGTTGGAATGATGATCAGAGGTCTTCTTTTACTTTGATCTGGAATGGAAATTTCAATCAAACATCTTCTTCTACTTCGATTTAGAGTTGTTGGAATGAAGATCAAAGGTCTTCTTCTACTTTGATCTGGAGTTGTTGGAGTGATGATTAAAGGTCTTCTTCTACTTTGATCTGGAATTGTTGGAATGACAATCAAAGATCTTCTCCTACTTTGATCTGAATTTGTTGAAATGACGATCAAAGGTCTTCTTCTACATTGGTCTGGATTTGTTGAAATGACGATCAAAGGTCTTCTCCTACTCTGATTTGGAATTACTGGAATGACGATCAAAGGTTTTCTTCTACTTTGATCTGGAATTGCTGAAAGGACGATTAAAGGTCTTCTTCTACTTCAATCTGGAGTTGTAATGTCAATCAAAGGTCTTCTACTATAATTTGAAATTGTTGAAATAGTGATCAAAGGTCTTCTACTACTCTGAAATGGAATTGTTGGAATGATGATCAAAGGCCTTTTTCTCCTTTGATTTGGAAATGTTGGAATGACGATCAAAGGTCTTCTTGTACTTTGATCTGGAATTGCTAGAATGATGATCAAAGGTCTTCTTCTACTTTAATCTGGAATTGTTGGAGTGACAATCAAAGGTCTTCTACTACTTTGATCTAGAATTGTTGGAATGATGATCAAAGGTCTTCTTCTACTTTGATCTGGAGTTATAATGTCAATCAAGGGTCTTCTTCTACTCTGATCTAGAATTGTTGGAATGATAATCAAAGGTCTTCTTCTACTTCGATTTGGATTTATTGAAATGGCAATCAAAGGTCTTCTTATACTCTGATTTGGAATTGTTGGAATGAGGATTAAAGGTCTTCTTCTACTTTGATCTGGAGTTATAATGTCGATCAAAGGTCTTCTTCTACTCTGATCTGGAATTGCTGAAATGATGATCAAAGGTCTTCAACGACATTGATCTGGAATTGTTGGAATGATGATCAAAGGTCTTCTACTTTGATCTAGAATTGTTGGAATAACGATCAAAGGTCTTCTTCTACTTTGATTTGTTGAAATGGTGATCAAATGTTTTCTTCTACTCTGATCTGGAATTGTTGGAATGATGATCAAAGGTCTTCTTATACTTTGATCTGGAATTGTTGGAATGGCAATCAAAGTTCTTCTTCTACTTTGATCTGGAGTTATAATGTTAATCAAGGGTCTTCTTCTACTATAATCTGGAATTGTTGGAATGATAATCAAAGGTCTTCTTCTACTTCGATCTGGATTTATTGAAATGGCGATCAAAGGTCTTCTTCTACTCTCATTTGGAATTGTTGGAATGACGATTAAAGGTCTTCTTCTACTTTGATCTGGAGTTATAATGTCGATCAAAGGTCTTCTTCTACTCTGATTTGGAATTGCTGAAATGATAATCAAAGGTCTTCTACTACTCTGATTTGGAATTATTGGAATGATGATCAAAGGTCTTCTACTTTGATCTAAAATTGTTGAAATAATGATCAAAGGTCTTCTTCTACTCTGATCTGGATTTGTTGAAATGGTGATCAAAGGTTTTCTTCTACTTTGATCTGGAATTGTTGGAATAATGATCAAAGGTCTTTTTATGCTTTGATCTGGAATTATTGGAATGACAATCAAAGTTCTTCTTCTACTTTGATCTGCATTTGTTGAAATGGCAATCAAATGTCTTCTTCTACTCTGATTTGGAATTGTTGGAATGATGATTAAAGGTGTTTTTCTACTTTGATCTGGATTTATTGAAATGGCGATCAAAGGTCTTCTTCTACTCTGATCTGGATTTGTTGAAATGGTGATCAAAGGTTTTCTTCTACTTTGATCTGGAATTGTTGGAATGATGATCAAAGGTCTTCTTATGCTTTGATCTGGAATTGTTGGAATGACAATCAAAGTTCTTCTTCTACTTTGATCTGCATTTGTTGAAATGGCAATCAAATGTCTTCTTCTCCTCTGATTTGGAATTGTTGGAATGATGATTAAAGGTCTTTTTCTACTTTGATATGGATTTATTGAAATGGCGATCAAAGGTCTTCTTCTACTTTGATTTGGAATTGTTGGAATGACGATCAAAGGACTCCTTCTACTTTGATTTGGATTTGTTGAAATGGCGATCGAAGGTCTTCTTCTACTCTAATCTGAAATTTTTGGAATGATGATCAAAGGTCTTCTTTTGCTTTGATCTGGAATTGTTGGAATGACGATCAAGGGTCTTCTTCTACTCTGATTTGGATTTGTTGAAATGGTGATCAAAGGTTTTCTTCTACTCTGATCTGGAATCGTTGGAATGATGTTCAAAGGTCTTCTTCTACTTTGATCTGGATTTGTTGGAATGACGATCAAATGTCTTCTTCTACTTTGATTTGGATTTGTTGAAATGGCGATCAATGGTCTTCTTTTACTCTGATTTGGAATTGTTGGAATGATGATCAAAGGTCTTCTTCTACTTCGATCTGGATTTATTTAAATGGCGATCAAAGGTCTTTTTCTACTCTGTTCTGGAATTGATGAAATGGCGATCAAAGGTCTTCTTCTGCTCTGATCTGGAATTGTTGGAATGATGATCAATGGTCTTCTTCTACTTTGATATGAATTTGTTGAAATGGCGATCAAAGGTTTGCTTCTTCTCTAATTTGGAATTGTTGGAATGACGATCAAGGATCTTCTTCTACTTTGATATAGAGTTATAATGTCGATCAAAGGTCTTCTTCTACTTTGATCTGGAGTTGTTGAAATGGCAATCAAAGCTTTTCTTCTACTTTGATATGGAATTGTTGGAATGATGATCAAAGATCTTCTTGTACTTTGATTTGGAGTTATAATGTTGATTAAAGGTCTTCTTCTACTTTGATCTGGAATTGTTGGAATGACAATCAAAGGTCTTCTTCTACTTTGATCTGGATCTGGAATTGTTGCCTACAGAAAGTCAAAATTTAGAATTGGACACTAATAGGTGCTTTGTGGTCCCACTATTTCTAATATGTGTGATTTTAATTTGCTCATTCTTGATTTGAACTTTATCAAGAAAAGTTTAATTGACAACAGATTTTTCTTTTGAGAAACATTTGATTTTTTAAACTTGGAAGTTTTGAAATTTTTATTTCAAATTTTGAGACTTTGGAACCTAGAAACTTTTCTTGAAATCAGGAACTTAAGATTTGAAATTTTGAGCCTGAAAATTTTGAAAAATAAGGTTTGGAATTTTGATCATGAAATCCGAGGTTTGAACTTTTTTTTTTTTTGGAAAGCTAAAGATTTAAGTTTAAAATTTGGGCATTGAGAATGTGAGATTGAAAATTTGGGAATGAAATTTTGGATTTTGAAATATACTTGAAAACTTTCAAAAAGAATTTTTTTTTTTTTTGGGTTGACTAAGTCAACTCAATTTGACTCAGTTGACTCAACTTTGGCTGAATTTAAGTGTATGGGGGCCGAAATTCCACCCCCCCCTCCCACTTCCTTGTCTCCCTCGTTTCTTTTTTGCTTCATCTTCATCAACTTTTCTTCCTCCATTGGCACTATTCACCTCCATCTTCCTCCTGATTTTTCTTCTTCATCTCACCATTTCTTCTCACAAAATACACTTTTCTAAGCTTCTCCACCTTCCTTCGTCCATCTCCATCAATATTTCTTTAGATCTTTGTATTTTGAGCATTTTCATCACACACCCATTTTTGGTGAAACCCATTTTCTTTGCATCAAAATGGCTTCTTCCTCCAAGGGGTCTTCTTTTCTTGCTTTTCATGGTAAGAAATATGATCCAACATTTGAGTGGCATGATGATGATGGACTTCTTCAAGACCCTAGGACCCATGGTCCATATTGTCATTTAGACACTAAGGTGAGTTTTTCTTTGGTTTCTTTGCTTGGAAAAATGTTGTTGCATGTTTTATCGAAAGTCTCATGGTGAGATATTGTCATTGTTGAAATTTTGGGGCTTTGTGTGATTGATCATGTTTGAAAATGTTGGCTTTAGAGCATTCTTGAAGTGTTGCTTTTTCTTTGATCATGGTGCAACTTGGACAATGTTGGTGGCTTTTGGAATTTTGACAATGTAGGTAAATTGTGATGTTGTTGGATGAATTTTGGTTTGGATTTTGGGAGTATTGGCATGGTGAAAAACTTATGTGGGTATGTGCGTGGATATATTTCTGGAGATGGGCAAATTTTGAGGGTATGAAATTTTGACTTGTGGAAAAATTTTGTTGGGTATGTGACATTGATTCTTGGAGAATTTGTGTGGTTCTGATTTTGGCTATACGAGAATTTATTTGTGCATGTACTTGTGGGAATTTTTATCTTGGTCATGTAGGAATTTTTCTTTTTGCATGGCTATGGAAAAGTTTGGTAATTGTGTATAGATATGTGAAAAAATTTGATTGTGGTGAAATTTTGGTGGGGCATTGATTTTTTGTGGTGGTGGGGCATTGATTATGAGAATATTTTTTTTGTATGGATTTTTTGGTCATGTGGGTTTTAGTTATGGAAATTGATAAGTTGAACTTTTATGTTGCAAAGTCTCAAGAGTTGAGGCAGTCTCCAAATGTTGAAAAGTGCATTTGCGCCATTGTCTCCTTGCGTCAAAAACATCATCAATGAAGAAGTCTTCAGTATTTTCTTCAAAGTTTTATTAAATCATGAGACACATGAGTACAAAGATCTTCAGTTACTTCTCGCCTTGGTAGAGCGATTTTGGGACACTAACTGTACCTTCCATTTTCCAGGCATTGGGAAGGTAATATTGACACCTTATGACTTCTCTGTTATCATTGGTCTGAGATTGGGAGGTAAAAGAATTCTTGTCAATGATTCCTTTACTTCAACTGAGCTCAAGAAACTTCTGGGTGTAGTGCCTTCTAGAATGAGGAGTAACAACATCCCTTTGTCTTGGCTATGTGAGAATATTCCCCAATGTGAGACTGTGGCAAAAGGTGCTTGCATGTTCATGCTTCCTTTTATTGGGACCTTTCTGCGTCCGGATTTAGGCAGTATTGTGAATCTGTGCTACTTGGGGAGCTTGAGAAAAATTGAACAAATCCAGAATTATGAATGAGGCGGCATGGCCTATGCTACTCTGATGCATTTCATGACCCAACTCTCTAGGCAAAGCCTTCCAAGCTTGGGTGGGGCTCCATTTGTTTGGTAGGTGA
The DNA here is from genome assembly GCF_001633185.2 of Quercus lobata. Lineage (NCBI taxonomy): Eukaryota > Viridiplantae > Streptophyta > Magnoliopsida > Fagales > Fagaceae > Quercus > Quercus lobata. The sequence continues at coordinate 24,651,236 of NC_044908.1, read as the reverse complement.
GGTTTGGTATTTATTTTGGCTATGTGTTGGTGGTGAAAAATTATTTTGGCTATGTGGTAATGCTGTTGTGAATTTTTCAGGTCTGGATGTATGAGTATTTTGGAGTTGGTCTTGAAATTCCGGAGGAAGTTGCTCGCATTTTCCCTAGATTTCTCCGTTGGTTGCCCAAACATCGTTTGTTTATACCCTCCAGGCGTTCTTTGGAGATTTAGCGCTTGGTGATTGATAACCTGACAATTGATGATGTGAGTTCTTTCTTCCTTCTCCTTTTTAAATCTTTGTCACTTAGTTATGGTTCAATCTCTTTTCTTTATAAGTTCCTTTTTTGTGATTTTTCAGATGAACTTAAATCCTTGGGCTGGATGTGAGGGGTGTGCTGAGTGTAAGCGGGCTCTAGAACTGAATGGCCGCTAAGTATTGTTTGAATATGGGCATGGAAAGTATTAGTATCTTGGTGATCGAGTGTTGACCCAAGTTGAACATGTGTAACCTCCTACCACAATTCCAACTCCTCGTTGCACTATTCGGTTGGCTGACTTTCTAGCTGATGAAAAGATTGCTCGGGCCTGTGATGGCTATATTGTTGCAAGAGTAGAAGGAATTTATTCTGAATTTGTCCAAGATCATCTGCAAGGTTGCTTAGTTGGTAGAATGGTATTTCACTTCCCTTTTCAAGTCAAATTTCTTGATCTTGTAAATTCCTTTTCATATTTTTGCTTGGTAATAACACTTGTATGTTGGATTTTTAGTCTCCATCTTCTGAAGGAAAGGAAGAGGAGAGGAAGAGGAAGAGATTCCCTCTCCTCACCATGCTGGTAATTCTTCTAGTTCCTTCATGGAGATTTATCCTCATTTTTCGGCATGGCAGTATGATGTGATGAATCCTGATGGAACGTATAGTTCCATGCCTTTGACTAGGATAGAGCACGTACCAAATGTTCCTTGGCCCGATCCGGTATGTTCTTGAATGTTCAGTTCTTTATCCTTATGTCTTCTTAACTAGATAAATGGCTCTTAATCTGGTAGAGTTGCACTTCAGGTTGATGTGGATCTTGTGGAATAAAGCATGCAGATGATTGGAGGCTTGCAGTCATTGGCTCGCACCCAGTCCTCCCAATATGTGCTCAATGATTTGAAAATGTGCCATGTTGCCTTCTGAGTGTCTTTGGCTTGAATTTTACTTGATAGTGGAATTAACACTTGATTTTGCTAACTTTTCAGGCACATAGAATGGAAGCTGTTGATGCTGCCAGAAGAACTTTAGAGGAAAGGGTTAGGAGCCTCGAACTTGAAAATCGTCAGTACAATCCTCACTTTTTCTCAAGTCAAGAAGGAAATACTGAAGGTGGCTCCTTTGGAGGTGGATCAAGGAGATCCTCACACAGGCGAACTCGGAGTCCTAATGACGTATGACTTGTATTCTTATTTTTCCTGCAATATAAAAGTGTTCCTTAGACAATCTTGCATTAGTTTCCATGTTTTAGCTCTTTGCCCTTTGGATCATGTAAAGCCTTTAACTAAAACAAGTTTAGAATTCACCTAATGAGATCTTGTAGTACTAATTTAAACTTATCTTGCTTGGCTCTATTGAAACCTGCACTTACTTGAATGAGGTGGAGCCAAATGCCCCTAGTTTAAATTGAATGCATGATTTTTGGAAATCTTGACATTGATGATTTTTCTAGAAAAATGATGACGGTTTTTTTTTTTTTTTTTTTTTTTTAATTCTTTAAAAAATGAACGAGGCATGGGCGAATGCCCCTAGTTTGGAATATAAATCCATGAGTCTTGAAAAAAACATGATTTGATCAATTTTGAAAACAATGATGCTAGTGATGATTTTTGAAAACAAGTGGATTAGACATGTCAAAATGTCCCAGTTTGATTAAAAACAATCTTTTTGAGTGTTAAACGATCTTAAAAATTTACACGAGAATGTAAAATTCCATGGAATTTCATGAGTGTAGGACTGAGGGGTTGCATGCCACTTGGCAAATGAGGAGTGCCGAATTGAACTTAGCCACACCGCAACGCTCATGCTATGGTGGGCCGACTCCTCATGCTTTTCTAATGCGCATTTCACATATTCACATTTTTTGAAAGATTTTTACTTCGTTTGTGATCATGAAATACTTTCCTAGTCAGCTACAAACTCTCTAAAACCTATTTCAAACTTGATTAGGAATTGATGCAGCTTATTTAAATGAATTCTCCTGTGACAAGTCTCTTCATAAAGGTTAGTAAAACATAATAATCACAAGCAAAGTCATCCATGGCTAGCAATCATAATTTTTCTCTTTCAACAATTCATGATATCAACAGATGGGTTCATAGCTTTGATTTTAGTACCAAAACCAATTTTTCAGCCTGCAAATTAGAGGGAATCAAGGCTCTGAGGAATGTGAAGATCAAGTGGGACTTCCTTCGTGTTGCTTTGAAATTCTGGGATACCGAAGATCATGTGTTCCAGTTTAACACCACTGAACTCTGTCCGACAATTGAAGAATTTTCTGCTATCTTGGGCTATGATCCAAGCAAAAAATTTGTAGTGGTTTCTTGCGATCCTAGGCATAAGGAATCTTTGTCTAATGTTCTTGGCCTTCCCACTTCCATTGCTGATAGTATGATTGAAGGTCATATGGTGAATCTTTGTGCCATTATCTCTCGACTAATTGACAAACGCACCTATGGAGTAACCAACAATTTGCAGAAAAAATTCAGTTTGGCTTTATGCATGGTGGGAGAACTTTTGCTTTGTTTTGGAAGGCATGGTTTTGTGGATGCTCAAGCTATAAGTATTGTGAATCAAATTAAGGATGGTGATAACCCTATTCCTTTGGTCTTGGCAGAAACTCTTCTAGGACTGGATGTTGTATTTCATGGTGGAGAATCTTAAAACTTCTTAGGGAGTCCTTTGACTTTGTAGATATGGTTGATGGAGTGACTGGACATGATTGCTAAGCCTACAACTAGTAATTATGGGCCTAGCATTTTTCTTAGCAAGGCTGTAATCAAAACTGAGTGCCAAATTGAGAGTGACTGGGTGAAATTCTTAGACAAGAAATCCAATACCTCAATTCAATGGGACTGTTATTAGTGGAAGTGCCCACCCCCCTCTACTGAGGTCTCCAAGATCAGATCATATATTTCTTGTTGGATTGCGAAGGACAACTTTCTACAAAGGAGATAGACTCTTGAGGCAATTCAAATATGAGCAAGGAATGCCTAGTGTCAAAAGAAGAAGACCTTTCTCTCTTGTGGATACAAATCCTACTTCTGCAAAGAACATGCTATTAGGTTTAGAGATGGCTGACCGAGTGGACCAATCTTTTGTCAAGGTTCACTTTCCCTAGTTGGTGAACAAGATTGTTGACATAGAAGCTGAGATGGTTGCTATGAGAAAGCAATTCCTTAAAGACAACTGGTAAAAACCCGATGAAAACAACTTTGAATTCAAAAGAAGGGACAGTGATGACAAAGTACCTTTCACAGAAGGAATTGGTGATCAACAGAAAAAGAAAAGATTGAAGACAAAGTGACCTTATTTTTTGGCTTTGAACATATTTATTTTAGAAGTTGATATAAAAATTCTTATGTTTAGGAATTATTTAGGACTTGTAGGTTAGGGATTCTGTTTAAGGTATAGGCTTTTGGGGTTTGGAACTTTTTTATGGTTTGGTTTAGGGTTTGAGCTTTTGGATTTTATGTAATGTCATGGTTTAATGGGATGGTTGAATTTTAGGTATTTTGGTTAATGGGCAAATGGTGGGTTTTGGGAAATTGTGACCGAACCAATGCATGGTTGCCTTCGTACCCCCTTGGTAGAAGGATCAGGTCATCACATAGTTCATGGATTTTCAACCTAGCTCTTGGGTGTTCATGGGTTCCTCTGTGTTTGGGTGTTCTCCCTCTTCTACCATATTGCTAGGAGCTTCAAACTTCTTATGGCTTGAATTGTCTTGGGGGTCAAAGATGGGGTTGTAATGTTGCAGCAATGGAGTTTCTTCTATGCTTGAAGGCTTCAGAATTGTGATGGGAGTGACAAGCTTGGAATTGGAGCTACTAGCTTGAGTGTCGGGCTTAGTTTCTCTTTGCAGCCTTCCTTTAGATCTTGACCAGATTCTCCCCTAATGACAGGCTTGGTCGGGTTAATCAAAGCTAAGACCCCATCCACATCCATCAATCATCCAAAACAAACACATGCAACATGCAATGCAATTTTAACTGGGACCAACCTAAGGGTAGGTTCTAAGTCATTATGTTGTAAGGTGGGTTTGTTGTTTCATTATTTCCCATAGCTAGGACATTACACTTCCCAACTTGTAATATAATGAACATTATGTTGGTCTGAATGGCATGGTTTGTCCATTATAGTTAGTAGGAAATGATCCCATGATTTTGGGCTATGAGATGGTGAGTTCGCCACTGGGTACCCGAATCTAATGAAGACCGGTGATCCATGGTTACTACCACTACAAAATTGTTGAAAACGGGTGCATACATATTGTTTGGATGGCACACACAATGATAGTTAGGCAAAGATTTTAACAAACAATACAAACAACAAAATCCATACACCAAAATATCATACAACATCCCATCAAACATAAATAAACAAACAACAACTATATCATGCAAGACCATGCAAAACAAAGGTACATATTTGGTCACCTAAGTCTAATACGAAGCTTAGCCCTCAACATCCCTAGTGGAGTCACCACCCTGAGAGACCTCGAAAAAAGTGTCCTTCAAAAAAGAGATTCAAGTACCTTTTAGGGCATTTCTCTTTTTGGGTAAGTCGTGTGGAGTCGCCACTTATTTTTTTTTTTATACAAAAAAATAAGAAAAAATAAATACATGATTGAATTGTTCTCTTCATTGATTGAATAAATATTACATATTTGAAAAATTGAAAACTACATAACTTTGGGTCCTACTTACAATATACCAAAAATACATGGCTTATTCTCCTGTTACGTTCTATCCAAAATAAACAAAGACAAGGCTAGATCTACTTAACTAAAAAATCTAAACCTGGAGGCTAGGTTATGGAATGGGAAGGTGTTAGACACCCATTCTGCCCAGACAAAGTCTGGTCTTCTAGACTCATGTGACCAATGTACCATTTTATGCATGTCATGAATGATATGTTGAACATGTGAATTAAAAATTAAATCACATAAATTTATTTATGAATGAAGTCTCTCCTTTATTTTTTTTTTAAATTCAGATTTGTTTTGATGATTAAAAAAATTGATTTTGATTTGTCAAAATACTAGATCTGTTTTGTAGTATGTAGAAAAAGTGGTTTTTGGAGATAAAAATTCAGATCAGTGTTGTAATGATAAAAAAAAAAAAAAAAAAAAAAAAAAAAAAAAAAAGAACTTTAATGAGAAAAAAGTTAGATCTGTTTTTATATGTTTTAAAAGAATGAAAAATATTTTTTAAGAAGAGAGTTTCACTCATAATTTAAATTTATGCAACAAACACAAAGACAATCATGTTTTGTCTTTTTCTTTATTTCAAAAATCTACATGTACTAAAAAATTCATATTTGTATCTAAGGAAGATGCAAATCAGTTTTGATTAAAAAATTCAGATCTATATCTAAGGAAGACGAGATCCATTTTATTTTGAAGAAAAATCAAATATGCATCTAAGGAAGATGAGATCCTTTTTATTTTGAAGAAAAATTTAGATCTGCATCTAAGGAAGATGCAGATGCATTTTATTTTGAAGAAAAAATCAGATCTACATCTAAGGAAGATGAGATCCATTTTTATTGAAGAAAAATTCAAATCTACATATAAGGAAGATGCATATTTGATTTTATTTTATGAAAAAGAGTTGATTACATGCAAATCTTTAAAACTAAGAAGTAGATTATATCAATGAACATTTGTTCATAAACTAAATTAACAAGGTAGAATACGAATATCTAAAACAATTAAACATACATCATCATGATAAGAGAAGCATTAAAACAAAAGGGTTAGAAAGCAACCTCTTGCATAAGCACTCTTCTTCTTGAGATGATGTTTTAGGGTTCAAAGAAATTTACGCAATTCTCTTTGAAACCTAGAAACCCTAATTTAAGCAGCAACACTCAGAGAGGGGATCAGAAAATATGAGCAATTTGGGAGCCTAAAACGTATGCCTCCTAGAGCGTAAAAAAAAAAGGTGCTGAATTATGAGGTTCAGTCTCTATTTATAGAGGTTAGAGGACTTTAAAAAAATAGGCACGGAAAATTAGAGTGTGAATTCGAACGCATCCTTTTGCGAAAAGATCGAAAAAGGTATGCATTCTCATCACCCGAAGGCCATTGGGCCAAAACCCAACAAAAGAAAATTCGGCCCTTTTAGAGTGTTGTTTAGCACTCCAAATATGCCAAATTGGCCTTTGGACACCGAACACTCTTTCGTGTTCGGGTGCCGTTTGGACTCCTCTTCTAGGGTTTTTTGACCGGTCTTTGTACCTAATTTTTCCACTCTTTTTCTGGATAATTCAAGCTATTTAAGAACAATTATTTTGTAGATAAATACCCTAAAATAAATATTGATAAAGTTCAAATTATTCACAATTTTATTGTTATCCAATCACCCTTTTTATTCTTATGCATGCATCCTTATTGTAAACACTAATTATCAACCCAATTACAGAATTATTTAATTAATTTTAATGGTTTAACCAATCAGAATTAATTTAAACTAATCATGTGTGATCGACCTTACCTAGACGCAATGCATGTTGACCATGACAACTTGACATGCAATATCTTTCGATCCAATGGTCCGATTTGGAAATCGGAAACACCGTTGTGATCGTTAGAATCTCAAGATCATTTTTATGATATGCAATGAATGAATTAATGCATGTAATGCAAGATCAAATTGATGCATGTAATGCAATCATGATTTTTGAGGTATATGGATGGTCATTCAAGTCATTCTTCTTGATTAAATCATGGGTGCAAAATTGAGCGTCTACAATATGAATTTCATTTTGGTTGTCAATTAGTTTGTTGGAAGGTCTTCTCAACTGGCTATTCTTTGGGAAATCATAAAACGTGTATTTTTTTTTTTCTAGCGCCTTCCATCTGGCATTTTTTGCACTATTATGCAAAAAATTTTAATAAATAAATATATATAAACATATAAAAAAATAAAAAATTTGATCTTTTCTTTCAAATCAATATATATTATATATATATATATATATATATATATATAAAGGTAGACATCTCATGGGAGGGAGCGTGAGATTCTGTCTAGTAACACATTCTTCATTCTGGCTTCCATCTCAACAAAAATTACATTTATGTCAATTTAATTATGTATGATATTAGTTCATTATATGTGTTCCTAGATTAAATGCACGTATAAATTATTGATCATTTTTTTTTTATATAAGAAAGGAAAATCAAATGTCGGAGACCATGGGGATCTATAATGTGGCACTTTGCCACATTAATTATGAGGTTCTACCAAGTGGAACATTCTTCATTTAGGCTTCCACCTCAAAAAAATTACATTTATGTCGATCTAATTATGTATAATATTAGTTCATTGAATGTGTTCCAAGATTAAATGCACATATTAATTATGGATCATTTTTTTTTATATAAGATAGCAAAAAACTAATGTGGGAGACCATGAGATTCTATCAGGTGGCACTTTGTTACATTATTTTTTTTTTTTATTTATCCTTCCATCTGGCATTATTTTGCACACTTCTCCAAACAGTTTTACAAAATATATATATAAACTTTTAAAAAAGTGATATTTTCTTTCAAATCAATATATAAAGGTAGACACCTCATGGGAGAGAGCATAAGGTTTTGCCCAGTGGCACATTCTTCATTTAGGCATCCACCTCAACAAAAATTACGTTTATGTCAATTTAATTATGTATGATATTAGTTCATTGAACGTGTTCCTGAATTAAATGCACATATAAATTATTGATCATTTTTTTTTTTTTTTATATAAGAAAGAGAAAATCAATTGTGGGAGACAATGAGGATCTATAATGTGGCACTTTGCTATATTAATTTTTTATTTAGCCTTTTGTCCTACATTTTTTGCACTCTTCTCCAAAACATTTTACAATATATATATATATATATATATATATATATATAAACTTTAAAAAAAAAATGATCTTTTCTTTCAAATCAATATATATGTATATAAATATAAATATATATATATATATATATATCAATCAATATATATATCATATCATATTATATATAATAAAAGTTGGGCTTAGACGCTGTAGTTGCGCCTTAGACGCACGTGGCTACACCAAATTGCATAAATTTTAATAATTTTTTAGATTTTAAGAATAGATATATACATATTTTTTGGATAAATATGACAAATCAAGTAATTGAAGAAAGTAGTATTTCATTTACAACTATGACAGTTGTGTTTATTTAAAATGTTATCAATAAAGCCTAAAATCAATAGAATAGAATTACCTAAGGATAGAATTTAAATAAAAAAGAGAGATAAAAAAAAAAACATAAAAGAAAAAAAAGATAGAACTTGCATTTTTTTCCCTACGTTTCTTTTTCTTTTCTTTTTTTGGGTAGATAAATTTGCATCTTATGTCTCCTAATAATAAAGTAAAAAAAAAAAAAAAAATGTATTTGAGTTTCACCTAAACTACTTATTTTTGTTTATATCATCTTCTTCACAACCTAAAATTCCCACTATATATATACAGAGTTTTTTGATATTTCATTATTTCTATTACGTACTTTACAATTATTTGTTATATTCTTCCTTTGATTTTTTTGACTTTGTGGTACATTAAATGAAGATGGCGGGGATGATGGTAGAGGTTGAAGAAGCCATGGAGTTGGAGGACCAACTTCACAAGCGATTGAAGCAAGACCCATCTCTACTAGCAGCAACGGAGTCCGGCACAGAACCTGTCACAGAGCCTATAATGGAGGCCGTCACAAAGCCTATTACAGAGCTTGCATTGGGGGCCGTCACAGAGCCTGTCACAGAATTTGCAATGGAGGCCGTCATGAAACCACCAGAGACCATTTGGAAGTCCATGTAAAAATTGCCAATCCTTAAAATACTTTCACTTCCTTTTTTTGTTTTTGGTCTCATCTCATTGTAAAGTTAAATCCCTTATTTTTGGTTTGTTTGTTTTTATTATTGCAAGACGTGACCGGGTATTACGGTCATCAGATTTACCACGTATTTCAGAGAAAGGTGTGAGCCATTGTTTAGATTTTATTTTCATTTTATTAGGTAATTTTTTTTTTCTTTCATCAAACTGAATAGATTTTGTGTATTTGTTGCCTTTTTATTATATGTAATATGATTTATATCAACAATTTTTATAGATAGGCTAAAATTCTTATAATATGATTTTTTTTAGAAGTCAATATAGCAAGCAATATATTTGTATCTTTTTAATTTCTTATTACATGATTATTTGTTGTTGACATCAATAATTTATAATGGATTTAATTTGTTATGGCTTTTGTTTTGTGCTTTGTTCCATGTAATCTATATTCTTTAATTAAAAGCAAAATTTGTTGTCAAACATGAAATTGGATACGAGAGAATCCATTTGTCCAAATTTCTAAGTAAGTTTATCTTTACTTAACTCTTTTTTTTTTTTTTTTTTTAAAGCTAAAAAATTTGGATATTTGTTCAATAATGAATTGAGGTTTTGGCTTAATTCTGTTTTCAATCGTTTCAATTATTAAATTCATTATTTTTTTCATGTGTAATATTAATATCTGTGGGGTTTTTTTTTTTTTTTTTTTTTTTTTTTTTTTTAATGGTAAAAAAATAACATATGTGTTCTTAAAGGCTAAAACACAATACAATTACAAACATTACTTTAAGTTAGGGAGTTATATTTATTTATTAGTAAGTTAGAATGTTACATTAAGTTAGAGTATTATATTTTTATTTATTATTAATTTAGAATGTTACATATAGATACATATGCTGGATTAAGGTTGATATAACTTATAATCATTTGAATGAAATCAACACTAAAAAAAAATGATTTATATATCAAAAAAATTAAATAAAAATTAAATTTCTTTTAAGTGTACAAGTACAATTTATTTTTTAATCTTAAATTTTGAATTAATTCTTTTTTTCATTTTTGTAAGGACTCAATTTGTAACGACCCAAAATGATATTGGGTTTGCACGTAAAAAAGCCCAAATAATATCATTTGTAGACCGTGGGTTTGAAAGGCTAGGCCTTGGTCACCGGACGGGGGTTAGTCGTGGTGTTCGTACAGAATTAAGCCGTGTTCGCTCGAGGAGTCTTTCTCCTTGAGGCGGTTTAGAAGGCTCTGATTTTTAGCCTTTTTTCCCAGCCTTCTTTTTTTGGCGCATCAACCTTTACATTATATAGCCCTTCTTGGTTGATCCTAGTCCTCCACTTGTTAATTAGGCAGGTGCCTACTTAAGTATCTGTCCCATCAGTTGCCTCCCCTTACTTTTTGTTAGTTGCGATGACCGAAGTCACCCTGTTCAGGCGTCTTTTCTCATTAATATGGTTAGGACGTTTGCGGGCGCATTTAATGTGGAGGGGACGTATTTACCTTGAACTAGTTCCGCACCGTACCCCCACGTGAGTCCCATTCTACTCGCCTCTTCTTCAGGGGGCTTTTTAGTGGCAGCCTTCAACGAGATGTTGCTCTTCCCTTTGAAGTCTTGGAATGCCGAGGACAGGGTCATCCTCGGCTGTGCCCCCGACATTTCGGCCTTTCCCTATTCGTCCTCGGCAAATACCTTCCTCAGCACAGGCCCTGGGCCCTAATAAAGTGTGGGCCGGATCATAAGTTCTCTGGCCCCACAATTTTATTTCTTATTAAATTTAATTATATTATCTGTAAGGACTCAATTTGGAATGACCCAAAATGATACTGGGTTCACACGTAAGCAGGCCCAAACAATATAATTTGTAGAGCGTGGGTATTTAGAACTAGATTAACTTTCGTAGAATGAAAAGATTTACCCTCACGTATATTGAAGGCTTAGAGCTGGCACAACAATCGGTTTTTTTTCTTGTAATAGATATAGTACTTTTGCTTTTCACGTTTTTCTTCTTCAATATTTGCTTTTCTTTTTTCTCTTTTTTTATGTTCCGATCTCTCTTTCTGCATGTTCTTCTTTCAGTTTATATACCACCCTCTGTGTTCCATCCTCACCACACACGTGTAGGTTGGGTTCGGGGGATTTCTTTCTGTCCCATCTAGCTCCTTCTGGAACTTTCTATGGGCAGCTGTAAGGCTGCTTCATTACTGTTCAGGTATCACCTCCACAATAATGCGGCCAGAGAGTTGGTGGAAAGACAATTAATGCGGAGGCAGCTGTAATTATAAATATTTGTTTGCCTTTTCTTTCTTAGCCTTGATCTGTTATCCCATCTTCAGTGGCGACATAATTCTGAGGTCCGATTGTAACAAGACCGTGTCCTGATCGTCATTGGACGCATACTGCCGAGGAGTATGGTGTCCTCGGACGAATATGGAACTCTACTTTCGTGATATTGACTACCCCCCCCCCCTCGGTAGTTACCCTTACGACCTGACTTGGGCCTCCTCGGACGGATTTACATCCTCAGATGGGCCACAAGCCTAACGATCCTGACCTTAATGGGCCTGTTGATTGACTGGCCCCCACAATAGCCCCTCAAAATCCTGCTTTTCGACTCCTCGGGAGAGAAGGTGGATTTTGACGTCATAAGCCCGTACCTATGCGTGTTTTGGGGCATGCCCCTGACGCTTCAGCATCCCGATTTTGGCAGCATTAAATTTTGGCAACGCCTTTGTCTCCCACGTTCGACGATGAGATATAAATCAAACGGCAGAGGGCCTCCCTTGTTTTGTGAGTGGGAACTTTACTGCTCACAATCCTCATATGACTATAAAGGCATTCTCAAATTAACTCTGTATCTTACCTTCGATGATTACGTGGTTCCAGAGTTCATACATTGAACCTGCCTTTCTCTGTTTTCGTTTTTTTCCTGACAACTACAAATAATCGTACTTTGTCCGAGGTCCTTCCTTTGAACCTGTAAGTCTTCTCGAAGTTTTTACCACTTTTATTTCAAACCTAACAGTTTTTTCTGCTAAGTCTTATAGAAAAATGGGGAAACAAAAGAATCCATTCCGATGTCTAGTCGAATCCGAGGAAGGTATTAGAAACTTTCACTCTAAGTATAAAATCCCCTCAACGGTGGGGATGAGGTACGCAGCCCAAGGGGAATGGGCTGATGCTAGACAAACTGGGGAAGTAGTTATTCCCATGATTGCCTTTATAGAAGGCAGGATGACTATCCCCATGGGTAGTATCACTAGGAGTTACCTTAACTTCTTTAGGCTATCCCCCACCCAGCGTGCTCCAAATATGTTTAGGGTCCTGGGAAGTATAGATGCTTTGAATAAGAGAATGGACCTAAAGTTAACCCATCATGATGTGAATTGGGTGTACAACCTCCATCACTTAACCGGTCAGGGGTATTATCTCAAGTCGAGATATCCTGAGGTAAGGCTGATTCAGTGCCTTCCCACTTCAAACAAGAACCTGAAGGAGGATTTCCTTATTCTCTCTGGGGAATGGCACGATGGTCTGCCTTGCTCGACAGTAGAGGGAACACCAGGTGGGCGCGTAGTCATAGATCTATAATATTTAGTTTGCAAGCACATTTCGTTTACTTTTTTTTTTTTAAATTATTTTTATCTCCAACAAATTTCATTTTCGACTCAACGGTTTTGCAGATAAACGCTACACAAAGCCCAGTCTTAAGTTAGTCAATAAGGCGAACTTGGATAAGTTACTGAAAGCCGAGATATACGTGAATGAAGCTGACGGTTAGCTCCGGGCAGCACACTTAATTCTCGGCTATACCCCCCTGTCTTTTGCTTTTCAGGCACCGAAATGCGTGATTAGAGCCCGCGACCCTCGGCTTCACCGTATCAATGTTGCCTACGAAGGGTTCATTGTTCCAGAGGGCATTCCGCTTCCCCAATACACATCTCGCATAGAGCCTCTTTTCGTAACCAGCGTCTCGGCAGGAACTTCTTCATCCCTACCTACCCTCAGGGAAAAGGAAATAAAAGGGAGAAAGGAAATAAAAGGGAGAAAGGAAGAGGATAAAGACGAGGAAGAGGTTGTAGCAGTCTCTGAGTCCTCGGACGACTTCGGGATTTTTGATCAACCCATAAGCCCCGGGGAAGATCCTGACGAGATGGGGATACAAAGAAAACCCCAGAAAAGCTTGCTGGAGCTGATGGAAGGTCAGTAGGGAAAGAGTGCGCCTACAAAATCAATACCATCCCAGGCTTCATCTCTTCCCACTAGGTCTCCTCCTTCTGCTCCTCGTCAACCTCCTTGGCCATCACCACAGCCAGCGCTTCCTAACGCTGCCGAGCAAAAAAGGCGTAGGGAACAAAAGGGCAAGGAGGTGGCAGATACGAGCAAGTCTCATCCTATTCGAGAGGAGGATGCCCAATGAGCTGTAAAGCAGCAGAAAACCAAGCACCAAGCCACGCGGGGCCAAGAGAAATCTGATTCCCAACATTCTAAACCACAAGCATGGTTGCCAGCACCTATGTACGGTGGGGAGCTCTTACGAGATGATGCATCTATAAGGGACTTCAACGGCGGCATAGGGTGTCACATAGCCTCGGCCATAGAGGAAGCCTTATTGCTCCCGAAAGATATGGCCAAAATAAAGAATATGAGGAAGAATGAACTCGTCCTCGACAATAAACGATATTTGGGCATGGTAAGGAGCTAACTTTTTATCTTTTTCATTCTGTGACTGTTACTCACCAATATGCACTTTTCACTGACTATAGTGTTAACATTTTTCCTACAGATCATCCAAAATACTTTCAAGCTAGATGAGATGCTCAACGCCTGTTCCGATCAGCTAGACGATGAAAGGAAAAGACGGACAACGACTGTACAGACCTTGTCCAAATTTGAACAGGGCTTGGCCGATGCAAGGAAAAAGTTACAAGTCGAAGAGCAAGCTCGTAAGAGCGTCGAGTCGGCATTAGAAGGCTACTAAAAGTAGGCCGAGGATCAAGGGAATCGTCTGCGTGAGGCGAATGCCAAACTGAAGAAGGCTCAGGAACAAGTCCTAGTTCTTAGGAAGCATTTAGAGGAAACTCAAAAGCTAAGGGAGCGAGCCGAAAAGTCCAAGGAGCAAGCCGAGAAAGCAAAAATCGATGCCGAACAGGCAATGAACGAAGCTGAGCAAAGAGGCTACGAGGTTGGTATAGCTGAAACTGAGAAGGATTTAAGAGCCGAAGTTCCGGAGGTATGCCGTATCTACTGCACAAAAACTTGGAATGAGGCCCTTAACCGTGTTGGGGTTGAAGCTTCATCTGAGTTACGTAAGCCAGAGAACGTATTCTATCCCGAGGCGATCCGCCCCTTAGTTCTTCTACCCCATCAGGCTGATGCTCCTTCTTCAGTCATTAACCCCATCGAGGAGGTTTCGCCTCACAGTTTTCCTCCCCTTGGCTAGCCGGAATCAGCTAAAGGGGGACTTGCCCCTCCAGGAGCTTCCCCAGACAAGACCACCACCGTTTCGGAGGCAAAGACGGCCTCCCAAGGTTTTCAACAGGATTTGGCCTCCACAGTCTTACCAACTGGGGGCGTTACTAAAGCCAAAGAGGGAATCACCACTTCGGAGGCAGACACATCTGCCGGCCAGAACCCAAAGATCCAATTGAAATTGAAAAAGTAGAACTTGTTTTGTAGTCTAACTAGACATTTAGTAGGGGACTCCCTTGCTCATTTTCTTACCGCACTTACTGCTTTATGTTATTTCTGTACTCGTTCACTGTGTTATTGTAATTTGGATAGGTTTATTTCAACTATCTTTTGCTTGTATAGGGCAATTCTACTTACACACATCGTCAATTGATAATTAGGAATAGGTAATAAGCATTAATACAACGGGGTCTTAGGGAGATGTTTTAGATATGCACATATTCTTTCCAATCAATTGCAATTCTTTACGAAAGTTCACAAACTAAATAAAATTATGCCTTCAATACCTCGATTGTACGCCAACTGACGTCCATAGATTTCTCTCTAATTCTCCAATAAGTGTTACAGGGCGTTAATTCCCCTTAAGTTTATGATCAGAAGATCTATCACAACTCAGTTACTGTTCAATACTTCAACACACATCATAGGGTGTTAATTTCCACTAGGTTCGTGGTCTGAGGACCTAACACAACTTAGCTTCTGTTTAACATTTCAATATACATCATAGGACGTTAATTTCTGCTAAGTTTGCGACCCGAGGACCTGACATAACTTAGTTTCTGTTTAACATTTCAATATACATCATAGGACGTTAATTTCCACCAAGTTTGCAATCCGAGGACCTGTCATAACTTAGTTTCTGTTTAACATTTCAATATACATCATAGGACGTTAATTTCCACCAAGTTTGCGATTCGAGGACCTGGCATAACTTAGTTTCTTTTTAACATTTCAATATACATCATAGGACGCAGGAGCACAGGATGTATGGCTGACGTAAATTAAAAGAAATATTTGAATTGAAATACTTTTATTAATAATAATACCTCTTGAGATTATTTACATTCCAAGGATGAAGTACTGCTTTTTCATCTAGGTCTTCTAGATAATAGGCTCCTATTCCCGCTACAGAAGTGATCCGATATGGCCCTTTCCAATTAGGTCCCAGTTTTCCCCAATTTGGATTCTTGGTGGCCCCCAGAACTTTCCTCAGCACCAGATCTCCTACGGCTAACGGCCTCATCCTCACATTACTATCATAGCCCTGCTTGAGTTTATGTTGGTAGTAAGCTAGTTGAACCATCGCGCTCTCCCTTCGCTCTTCAATCAGGTCCAAACTTTTCTCCAACATCGCATCATTACTATCCGAAGAGAATGTATTGGTCCTTAACGTTGGGAATCCAGTTTCCAGGGGGATGACGGCCTTGGCCCCATAGGTCATGGAGAAGGGAGTTTCCCCCGTTGAACGTCGGGGTGTTGTCCGATATGTCCATAGAACATGTGGCAATTCTTCCACCCACTTTCCTTTCGCGTCATCCAGTCTCTTCTTAAGCCCATTGACTATTACTTTGTTAATAGCTTTAGCCTGCCCATTGCCTTGTGGATAAGTCAGAGTGGAATATCTGTTTCTTATACCCAGTTCTGAACAATATTCCCTAAAGGCATTGCTATCAAATTGGAGTCCATTATCTGAGACAAGAGTGCGGGGAGTTCCAAATTGCCTAACAATGTTCCTCCAAATAAACTTCTTCACATCTACGTCTCTAATGTTCGCCAAGGGCTCAGCTTCGATCCATTTAGTGAAGTAGTCTGTGCCGACCAGCAGGTACTTCTTGTATCATAGGGCTTTAGGAAAAGGGCCGACAATGTCCAGCCCCCATTGGGCAAAAGGCCAAGGGCTGGAGAGAGGGTTAAGAACTCCTCCCGGTTGATGGATATTTGGAGCATATCTTTGGCACTGATCGCATTTCCTAACGTACTCCTGCGCTTCTTTCTGCATATTTGGCCACCAATATCCTTGTGTGATGGCTCGACATGATAGAGACCTTCCTCCTTTATGGCTTCCATAAATGCCCTCATGCAATTCTTCCAAGATTGATTCTGCAGTCTCAGGAGGCACACAGAGCAGGTATGGCCCAGAGAAGGACCGTTTGTATAACTTTTTATCTTCAGATAGCCAGTATCGAGGAGCTTTCCTTCGTATTTTCTTAGCTTCCACCTTATCTTCGGGCAATATGTCACTTTCAAGAAATTTTAATATGGGATCCATCCAGTTTGGTGACAGACTGGTTTGATTGATTTGGCAAACATCCTTTTCTGGTGAGGTGGGGGTACACAGGTCTTCAACGATAATCACCCGAGGAAAATTTCGTACTGAGGAGGTGGCAAGGGTTGCCAAGGAATCAGCGTGTGTATTTTCACCTCGAGGAATATGCAATAAGTCGAAAGACTCAAACTTCATTTGCATACGCCTAACCCGGTCCAAATACCCTTACATCCTTGGGTCCCGGGCCTCTAGCTCTCCTCTCACCTGGCCGACTACCAATCTCAAGTCTGAGAATAATTTCACTACCTTTCCACCCATTTTTCGGACCATACTCATTCCCATTATCAAAGCTTCGTATTCTGATTCGTTGTTAGTAGCCGAGAACCCTAATCTTAACGACTTCTCGATGATGACCTCTTCGGGGGATATCAACACCAATCCCAATCCTGCTCCCCGTTGGTTTGCGGCCCCATCCACGTACACCCTCCAAAAGGACCCACCTTGTGTGGATATTAGGCCAACCAATTTTTCATCCATGTGACCTTGATTCACATTAACTTCTTCTGGGCATTCGGCGAACTCAGCCACTAGATCAGCAAGGACTTGACCTTTCACAGTGGTGCGAGGCATGTACTTGATATTGAAAGCACCTAGAATCGTGCCCTACTTAGCAATTCTTCCGGTATAGTCAGCACTTCTGAGTATGGACTTAAGAGGCAGTTGGGTCAAGATAACCACGGTATGGGCCTGAAAGTAATGCGGAAGTTTGCGTGTTGCATGGACCACTGCCAATATGGCCTTTTCTAATGACAAATATCTCACCTCGGCCTCATGGAAGGATTTACTTACATAATAAACTGGCCTTTGGATGCCATTGTCTTCTCGTATCAAGACGAAACTAATTGCATGAAGGGCAACCGTCAGATAAGCAAACAACACCTCATCCACCTCAGGGCTAGACATGATAGGTGGCCTGGACAGGTATTCTTTCAACTGCTAGAACTCTACAGCACACTCCTCGGTCCATTCAAATCCTTGCCACTTATGCAATAGACGGAAAAAAGGACGACACCTTTCAGCCGACCTGGAGATAAACCGGTTCAACGCAGCAGTCATCCCAGTCAGTTTCTACACTTCTTTTGGATTCTGAGGTGCTTGCAAATCGTTAATGGCCTTAATCTGGTCTGGGTTCACCTCAATTCCTTAATGGGTCACCATGTACCCCAAGAACTTCCCGGAACCTACACCAAAGGAGCACTTTGAAGCATTCAAGCGTAACTTATGTTTTCTCAGTATCCCGAAGATACTCGTGAGGTCTTCCACATGTTTGGACGCCACTTTAGTTTTCACAACCATATCATCGATAAAAAATTCAATACTTCTACCCAATTGCGGTTCGAACATTTTCGTCATCATGCGTTGGTAGGTAGATCCAGTGTTTTTCAAGCCGAAGGGCATCACCTTGTAATGGTAGTTCCCAATCGGGGTTACAAAAGCAGTCTTTTCCTGATCGTCGGCGGCTAGCGGTATTTGGTGATACCCTTGGAAGGCATCCAAGAAACTCATCCTAGGGTGACCCACGGTTGCATCCACCAACTGGCCGATCTTCGGCATAGGAAATGGATCCTTGGGGCAAGCCTTATTGAGATCCGTGAAGTCCATGCACACCCGCCATTTTCCAGTCTTCTTTTTTACTACCACCGTATTGGTCAACCATTGAGGATAAAAACTTCCTTGATAGCCCCAGCCTGTTTGAGCTTGGCAACTTCACTTCTAACCGCCTCAGCGTGTTCCTTCGATGGTCACCGAGGAGGTTGCCTCCTGGGCATAACGGCGGGATTCACGTTGAGTCGATGAAAAATGAAATTCGGGTCCACCCCTGGGGCTTCATACGGGTTCCATGCGAAAACGTCCACATTGGCTCGGAGGAATTCCAACAACCTCGCCTTCTCTTGCAAAGACAATTTAGCCCCAACCTGGAAGAATTTCTGGATCACCAGCAACAATTACCTTCTCCAAATCTTCACACTCTACCCCATCGGTTGGTACGTCCAAGCCTGATGCTGAGGACTTTAATTGCTATAACTCATTGTCGGCCATAGCCGAGGTTTCTGCTTCTAGCCGATGCTGTATAGCCGCTACTAGGCATTGCCGAGCAGCTGCCTGACTCCCTACTATTTCCAACACTTGGCTTCCGAATGGGTACTTCACCTTCTGATGCAGAGTAGACGAGGCCGCTTTAAGGGTGTGAAGCCAAGGTCTGCCCATAATAGCCGTGTACGGAGAAAAAACATCTATGACAATAAAGTCCACCTCCACCACATCCGTACCTGCTTGCACAAGTAGCCTGATCAGTCCTTTGGGAGTGACCATCCTTCCTTCAAAACTTACTAGAGGAGAGTTGTAGGTTGTTAAGTCCTCTGGCTTCAAACCTAGCCCCTTATACAAGTCTGGACACATTACATCCACAGCGCTATCCTGATCAACCATCACCCTTCTGACATCGTACCCGCCAATTCTCAGCGTTACCACCAAAGCATCCTTATAGGGCTGTATAGTCCCAACCATGTCCTCATCCGAAAAGCCCAAAATCAGGAGGACATGCACCTTGGCTCTCTTCAATGCTTGGGAATGATCCTCGACCGAGGATCGAAACATCGACAATACCCTGGGAGGGTAAGATCCAGTCCTTCCCGGGGCCGCAAAGATAACGTTAATCGTACCCAGAGGGAGTTTTGATGAAGCATCCCCACGCACCTCTGAATCTGCTTGGCTCGCCCTTCCACTGGAGTGATGCAAGAGTTGTTTTAATTTCCCTTCATGGACCAACTGTTCCAAGTGGTCCCATAAATTCTTGCAATTATCCGTCGTGTGCCCATGATCCTGATGATAGTGGCAGTATAAGTTCAGGTTGCGTTTCCTAGGCTCTCCCGCCATCTTGTTCGGCCATTTGAAGAATGGCTCGTTCTTTATCTTCTCCAAAACCTGCTGCACTGGCTCTCGAAATATTGCATTAACCACCTGGGCGTTCGCCGAGCCCGACTGCCCAACAAAATCCCTCCGGGGTCGGCTGCTATTATAACGGTCCGACCTGAAATCCCTCATCTCTTGAGGGATCACTTTGGCCTTCCCTTTTCCCTGAAGTTGATCCTCCTCTACCCTTCTGTACTTATCTATCTTGTCCATCAATTGGTGCACACTGGTAACAGGTTTACCCGTCAGGGATTTCCTTAAATCGTGATCGGCTGGGAGGCCATCTTTGAAAATGGTTATGGCCACACCATCTTTCTTTCCTTCTATTTCATTAAACATTTCCCAGTACCTATCCGAATAATTCTTGAGAGTCTCGCCCTCTCGCATAGACATAGCCAGCAAAGATCCCAAAGGCCGAGGAGTCCTACTGCATGTAATAAAGCGAGCACCAAAAGCCCGGGTCAGTGTTTTGAAAGATTCAACAGAATTGGCCCTTAAGCTGTTGAACCACCTCATCGCTGTTGGACCCAAACTCGATGGAAAAACTTTGCACATCAAAACCTCGTCCCTGGAGTAGATAGCCATTTTCTGGCTGAAATAGCTTACATGTTCTACCGGGTCCGAGCGGCCATCATATAGGGAGAACGTAGGCTGATGGAATCGCCGAGGAAGAACCGCATCGTCTATGTTTCTCGTAAAGGGCGACTTGGAAATTTGACTCAAGGCTTTGTTCATGGCATCGTTACCCAAGCCCTTGTTAGGTGGACTTCTACGCTTACGTTGATGGCGGTGCTCCTCCTCATAGGAGAATGTTTCGCTTGGCGGAGTTCTCGATCTCCGCCTATAACTAGCTCCATCCGACTCCCCAGATGATGGTTCAGAGTAAGGTGGGGAGCGTTCCCGCTGGGCATGGCGCAACTCTCTCTTCAAATCAGCAATCTCAAGTTGCAGATTCCCGTCATGCTTTGCGTGGGAGACATGACTCTTCCCACGAGAGTGGCTTCTGGTGGTATAAGTTGTACGCACACTCCCCTCACGGCCTTCTCTCCATTCAGGGCTCCTACAGGGGTCACCATGCTAAGAGCCCCTTGACTCTGCCTGGTGCGGGTTGGCATCCTCTTGATGCGGTCTCGCAGCGTAGTGATGTGGACCCATCTCCTCCATCAGAAACGTTGCACCGAAAGTCTTTTAAGTTAATACAAGCTCTTCCCACAGACGGCGCCAATTGTAAGGACTCAATTTGGAACGACCCAAAATGATATTAGGTTCGCACGTAAGCAGGCCCAAACAATATAATTTGTAGAGTGTGGGTATTAAGAACTAGATTAACTTTCGTAGAATGAAAAGATTCACCCTCATGTATATTGAAGGCTTAGAGCTGTTACAACAATCAGTTTTTTTTCTTGTAATAGATATAGTTCTTTTGCTTTTCACGTTTTTCTTCTTCAATATTTGCTTTTCTTTTTTCTCTTTTTTTATGTTCCGATCCCCCTTTCTGCATGTTCTTCTTTCAGTTTATATACCACCCTCTGTGTTCCATCCTCACTACACACGTGTAGGTTGGGTTCGGGGGATTTCTTTTTGTCCCATCTAGCGCCTCCTGGAACTTCCTATGGTCAGCTGTAAGACTGCTTCATTACTGTTCAGGTATCACCTTCACATTAATGCGGCCAGAGAGTTGGTTGAGAGGCAATAAATGCGGAGGCAGCTGTAGTTATAGATATTTGTTTTCCTTTTCTTTCTTACCCTTGGTCTGTTATCCCATCTTCAGTGACAAGATAATTCCGACATCTTTAGGGCATCTGCTCATACACTCCGACACCTTTTACCCAGTCGTTATAACATTTCTTTGATATGTAGGGTAGACGGATTGGAATGTAGTCCGAAATTTGAAAGTTAGCCCTAAAGGTGCTAAAATGTTTCTCTTTAATGACGGAAGTGAATTTATGCACCGTCCACTCTGGTTGCATGATGAACTCCCTAAGTCCATTAGCATCGATGACGGGTCCCAACGGTAGATCCTCCCGTCATCAGACGTTTCTTCTACTTCAACCATCTCCATATCCTCATTTGTTGAGGACAACGAAGAGGCGGATGGACTCCTCTCTTCACTGGGACTCTCTGGGTCTTTATGACCGGACGGGTATACTTCCTCGTATTTCGCCCCGTCACGAACTACTGACTGATTACTCGACACACTAGACATTGCCTACAATTGATGACAAAACCTAAGAATAACGGATCTAATAGTGACTGACGGGTGTGTAGGTCTAACAAAATGCAAGACTTGAAAAAATAATCATAATAAATACTCACCGCTTTGAGTAACGGAAAGTCGACGGATGTATAGTTGACGAGTACGGATGTTCGACGGATTGCTCTGACAAGGTTGACGATGGCGCTCTGACAATATGTTTTGGATGAAAATTGTAGAAATGAGGGGAGAAAGGTGTATTATATATATGAGAGATGCACGAAAGACGAAGCGACGCTTCGATCCGGTACAAAATCCAATCAAAAAGTGACACATGGCATGCCTCATAAATGCTTGACAACCTGTCAGCATATTTTCGCAGTTCATGTCCCCTTGAAGAACCGTCAACTTCAAGAGTCTTCAATCGTCAACTTCAAGAATCTTCAACCGTCAAGGTACGCATAATTTACCCTCTCTAGCACTCTAGAGTTGAAGACAATTCTAACTTGACTGTCGGTGGGTATTTGGCCGACACCACACCGGTGCCCTCGGCGAGATCACTTCTTTCTTCTTGCAGGTTGTTAGTTTAAGCGAGCGTGGATCGTTTAGCTCACTGGTGATTTTACGGCATCATCACACTTCACCCACACACACTCTAATCCAGCTGTTAGGCAAATCACACACCAGCTGCGGAGCCAGTTGTTGGCACATCACACACACTATTCAGCCAACACACCTAAGCCAGCACCCCAGTATCTTAACACTGCGTGCATATCTTTTTGTGAGGAACATGTACCTTTTATTAATTATGTACTACCTTTTATGTACTCACATGGTTGCTATGGCATCAAATGCTACCAAATTCCGATCCCTCGATATCTCGGGGTATTCAATGCAACTATAAAGCCAACAAATACCGGCATATTTAACCAAGTATTAAATGCAACTATAGAGCCTATAATTAACCAAGAATGCAAGTATGCATTTTTAGTGGAACGAAATTGGTTTGAGGCTCACGTAACAAACCCAATTGAACTTGTAGTCCAAAATATATCCTACGTCCCTGTGGTATTGGAATGGGGGATTGATATAGCATTTTATGTACATATGATAATTAGAGCTTGGTCATATAACGACTCAACCGATATTTGTGCACCGCATTTTACTTCAAAGCTTAACTTTTACGTGTTCATGCAAAGACGGC
Source organism: Quercus lobata (assembly GCF_001633185.2). NCBI lineage: Eukaryota > Viridiplantae > Streptophyta > Magnoliopsida > Fagales > Fagaceae > Quercus > Quercus lobata. The sequence goes on along the minus strand of NC_044908.1, from coordinate 24,628,035 downwards.
CACGAAGGAAATCCCTTTCTTTTACAAGCATGTCAAGGGAAACCTCTTGCAGTCTATTTATTTATTTATTTTGGGTGAAATAGTTCTATGAATTTTATTACTATCCCTTATTTCACAGGATAGCTTCATATAGCGTGGTCAAATTAGTTTTAGGACTGAATTTCAATTGAAATGGCCAAAATATTGGACAAAATTGCCAAATGCCCATTTCGGGCAAACTAATCAGTCTTTTGCCCTTCTTCCCAAACTAAATAGGGAAATGCCCCTCTTTTGAAAATCGAGTTTTTCAAAATCGATTTAAGTCCTATAGCGACGTTTTCAAGGACCTATAGTGACGTTTATAAGGACCTATAGTGGCGTTTTGTAACTTGATATCCATGAAATCGAGTTATAGGCAATAGAATTGCCTATAACTCGATTTCATGGATATCAAGTTATAAAACGTCACTATAGGTTCTTAAAACGTCACTATAGGTCCCTAAAAACGTCGCTATAGGGCTTCGGAAAATTTTTTTTTTTTTAACTCGATTTTAAGAAAGTCGATTTTCAAAAGAGGGGCATTTCCCTATTTAGTTTGGGAAGAAGGGCAAAAGGTTATTTACTTTGCCCAAAAAGGGCAGAAGCCCATTTTGTCCCAAAATATTTCATATACAGGTTATTAATTATGTTTACCTAATTCTTTGTTTCATCTTGCTCAAAATCTTGGTCTTTGTGTTTTGGTGTGGTATGAATTTATTATATTGTTACTTTTCATTTTAATTTAAATCAGTCACATTGGAAAGTAGGAAGTGGGGAGTCCATTAGTGTGTGGCTTGATGCATGGCTGCCATCATTGGAGCACCCACAAATACAATCACACATTATAGACGGATTTGAAGATATCAAGGTAAAAAACGTCATAGATCCCGAGACACACAGCTGGGATGATTGTCTCATTCAAGGTTTGTTCAACAATCAAGAGGTAAACTTGATAAAGAGTATTCCCTTATGCACTACCCCTGTTACGGATACAATCACATGGCCTTTCAATGCTTCGGGTTCATACGCTGTTAAATCTGGATATAAGTTCTTAGCCAAAGATGAGCTTCACAATCTGGATATAGTGATGATGTGGAAAATTGTGGGAGTTTCACAGGCTTCGGTTTTATATATGAAGAGAAATAATAAATATATAAGATATAAAACCTAAAATAAAAAGAATCTAAAATAAAAATAAAAATAAAATAGTGATGATGTGGAAAATTGTGAGAGTTTCAGAGGTTTCGGTTATATATATATATATATATATATATATATAAAAATTATCACCACCATGAACCCACCTCAACAACCCACCCACATTAACAATGGTCATCCACAACACACATCATAGCAACCCAAAGCCACAACCCATCACCAGCCACAACCAGTCGCAACCAACCACAAGCCATACGCCGATTTGACCCATGAAACCCAGCAAACCAATCTGACCCATGAAACCCAGCAAACCAATTTGACCCATAAAACCCAGCAAACCAATCCAAACCCACAACCCACACACCGATCTTGAAAAAAAAAAAAAAAAAAAAAAAAAACTGAAGAAGAGTACAAGAGCGAGGTCGAAGGTGAGTAGAGGAAGAGGTGGTTGGAGCTAGGTAGTTGGCAGAGATTGATTTTGGACACCTTTCGTTTTTTGACCATTCTACTTGGGACTATATTTATTCTACAAATTAAGTCAGACAAACGTGTAAAATACTATCACTACAATTCAATATAATTTGTTGTCGATGATTTCGAGTTTGTAGCAAGATTTTGTTTTTATTAACCAAGTTCCACCAAATGTTTTGGTTTCCAACGCTTTAAGTTCTATTGATTTCTGAAGTTTCAAAAGTGAGCGTAGTTGTTCCTTCCAATAATTTTCATTACTATACTAACGGAGTAAGGATATAGTATTCCACATGGCAACTTATTATATTAAAAATTACCCCAAACTTCGAATACAAATTTTCTGTACCACTTTTTGTATTCTACTCTATGTTCCATCAATCATAACTTACCATATATTTGTTTAATTTTCCTTATAAAATAGCCAAAGTTTAAAATGGAAAAAATAAAAAATAAAAACGTAACAAGTTGCAATTGGGGGAACATAAAATTGACAACAAAAAATGATAGAGAAGATCTGTATTCCCAAACTTCAAACTTTATGACAACATAATTGAATGTCAATTTTTGATTATGTGTAATTGATATAGGCTTCCACCTCAACAGAATTACATTTATGTCAATTTAATTATGTATAATATTAGTTCATTGAATGTGTTCCTGGATTAAATGCACATATTAATTATTGATCATTTTCTTTTATATAAGAAAGCAAAAATCTAATGTGGGAAACCACGAGGTTTTATCATGTGACACTTTGTTAAATTATTTTTTATTTAGCCTTCCATCTGGCAATTTTTGCACTATTCTCCTAAAAAATTTACAAAATATATACATAAATTTTTTTAAAAATTGTATTTTCTTTCAAATCAATACATATATATATATACAACAAAAATTACTTTTATTTCAATTTAATTATGTATGATATTAGTCATTAAATGTGTTCCGAGATTAAATGTAGATATAGATTGTTGATCATTTTTTTTTTTTTTCAAATGTGGGAGACCATGAGGGTCTACAATGTGGCACTTTACTATATTATTTTTTTATTTAGCATTCCATCTGGAAAATTTTGCCCTACTCTCCAAAAAATTTCACAAATATATATATAAACTTTAAAAAATTGATCTTTTCTTTCAAATCAATATATATATATATATATATATATATATCAATCAATCAATCAATATTAATATATATACAAAAGCAGAGATTCCATGGGAGAAAGCATGAGGTTCTGTCAAGTGGAACAATCTTCATTTATGCTTCCACCTCAACAAAATTACATTTATGTCAATTTAATTATGTATAATATTAGTTCATTGAATGTGTTCCAGGATTAAATGCACATATTAATTATTGATCATTTTTTTAATATAAGAAAGCAAAAATCTAATGTGAGAAACCATGAGGTTTTATCGTGTGGCACTTTGTTACATCATTTTTATATTTAGCCTTCCATCTGGAATTTTTTGCACTATTCTCCTAAAAATTTTACAAAATATATATATAAACTTTAAAATAAAAAAAATTGATCTTTTCTTTCAAATCAATATATATACACACACACATATAAGTAGACACTTCATGGGAGAGAGCATGAGGTTCTACCTAGTGGCACATTCTTCATTTAGGCTTCCACCACAACAAAAATTACTTTTATGTCAATTTAATTATGTATGATATTAGTTCATTAAATGTGTTCCTAGATTAAATGTAGATATAAATTATTGATCACTTTTTTTTTTATACAAGAACGCAAAAATCAAATGTGGGAGACCATGAGGGTCTATAATGTGGCACTTTACTATATATATATATATATATATATATATATTTTTTTTTATTTAGCCTTCCATCTGGCATACTCTGCACTATTCTCCAAAAAGATTCACAAAATACATATATAAACTTAAAAAAATTGATCTTTTCTTTCAAATCAATATATATATATATATATATATATATATATCAATCAATCAATCAATCAATATTAATATATATACAAAAGCAGAGATCTCATGGGAGAGAGCATGAGGTTTTGCCAAGTGGAACAATCTTCATTTACGCTTCCACCTCAACAAAATTACATTTATGTCAATTTAATTATGTATAATATTAGTTCATTGAATGTGTTCCAGGATTAAATGCACATATTAATTATTGATCATTTTTTTATATAAGAAAGCAAAAATCTAATGTGGGAAACCACGAGGTTTTATCATGTGGCACTTTGTTACATTATTTTTTTATTTAGCCTTCCATCTGGCATTTTTTGCACTATTCTCCAAAAACTTTTACAAAATATATATATAAACTTTTGAAAAAATTGATCTTTTCTTTCAAATCAATATATATATATATATATATATATATATATATATATATAAGTAGATACCTCATGGGAGAGAGCACGAGGTTTTGCCCAGTGGCACATTCTTCATTTAGGCTTCCACCAAAACAAAAATTACGTTTATGTCAATTTAATTATGTATGATATTAGTTCATTAAATTTGTATCTAGATTAAATGTAGATATTGATCATTTTTTTTATATAAGAAAGTAAAAATCAAATGTGGGGGACCATGATGGTCTATAATGTGGCACTTTACCATAATATTATTTTTTTATTTAGCCTTCCATCTGGCATATTTTGCACTATTCTATAAAAAGTTTCACAAAAAATATATATATATATATATATATTTATATAAACTTAAAAAAATTGATCTTTAATTTCAAATCAATATATATATATATATATATATATAAGTAGACACCTCATAGGATAGAGCAAGAGGTTCTACCCAGTGGCACATTCTTCATTTAGGCTTCCACCATAAAAAATAATAATAATAATAATAATAATAATAAAATTACATTTATGTCAATTCAATTATGTATAAAATTAGTTCATAGCAACATAACCAAAACTCAACATGACGGGAGACACGAAGATGATGAGAAATGGGATCATAGCAGCGAAACCCCTTTTAAGATACACCATAACCAAGGAAACAATAGAGATAAGTACGAGGCTGGAGCTTTGTTCGTTCATAAGGAGGAAGAGAGACAAAGCAAGCACAACCAAAAACCCGAAGAAAGGAGTAGTCAGGAGTTTGACCATAAAAAAGCTCAAATGGTGATTTGTTGTATGTAGTTGGTAAAGGAATACGATTAATGGTGTACACAGTGGTGAGTGCGGCCTCACCTCAAAAGAGCTCAGGAAGAAAGGTAGAAATAAGAAGGGTGTGGACAACATCAAGAATGTGACGATGTTTTCTTTCTGCACGACCATTTTGTTGAGAGGTGTAAGGACAAGACTGCTGAGGAAGGGTACCATGACTATCTAAAAAGGATAGGAAAGATTTATCATTATATTCTTTAGCATTTGTCTGATCGAAAGACTTTAACGGTGCGATTGAACTGTGTTTCAATCATTTTATGAAATCTTTGGTAAATAGACACAAGTTCAGACCTATGGTGAAGCAGATAAATCCAAGTATATCGAGAAAAACCATCCACAAATATGACAAAATATTTAGATCCCTCCTCAGTGGGAACAAGTGCAGGACCCCAAATATTAGAATATATAAGATCAAAAGGGGCAGAAGAAAAGGAGTCACTTTTATTATAGGGAAATTTTGTTTGTTTGCCAAAATGACAAGAAGTACAATCAAATTTTTGAAATTGAACTGAACCTAAATGACCTTGAGAAGCTAACAACTGAGGACGAGATAAGGATGGATGAACAAGACGAGCATGTCATAGATCAGGTGAGGAGGTGGCAGTGGTAGCAGCTGCAGAAACAACTTGTGAAGGAATCTTCAAGTCATGAACCTCAAACATGCGACCAACCTTACGGCCTGTCCCAAGCACTTGACCCGTCCGGGAATCCTGCACATCCACACCATGATTAGTAAATAGAAGATCTACGCCTAATTCACAAAGTTGACTAACAGAAAGCAAATTGAGAGATAACTTTGGAATATGAAAAGTGTCACTAAGGGATAAATAAGGAGAAGAGATTGTTCCTTTATGACTAACAGGCATAGGAGTTCCATCAGCAGTGTAAATGGTGATTGGATGTTCTAAGGGTGCCTTATCAGAAAATTAGGATTCATCAAGAGTCATATGGTTACAACATGCAGTATCAAAAAACCAAGGTTGTTTACCTGAGGTGACAGAAAGGGCAGTGGAAGTGCAGGATAAAACCTGTTGAACAACTGCCTCAATATCAACCGTAGTAAGTGAGGAAGCCAAAGATGGACCTGTAGGAACTAATGGATCTGAAGGACATACAACAGTTGCCTGAGGAAGAGAAGCTTTATTTTGCTCTTGCACAAATTTCTATAGTTTGCGACAAACAGAGATGTCATGGCCTTTGGCACGGCAAAACTTGCAGTAAGTACCTTTGGAAGACTGAGAGGTGGGATGCCTGGAGTTTATTCGTGGAGGAGCAGTGAATGCAACAATGGGAGGCTGTGGAAAGTGTGTAGCCAATACATGATCAGATGATGACATGTGATAAGTAGGCCGACGATTCTCCTTAGAAATGAGCTCCTTTATTGCAACATCAAGGGAAGGAGTAGGAGACTGGCTAAGCAAAGAAGCCCTAGTAGGCTCAAAATCCTCACGTAAACCCATCATGAAGTGCATAAATTTATGGCGATCCCGATATTTGACAAAGAGCTTAATGTCGTCAGAACACACTAGTGGAGGATCTGCAGTAGAGAGTTGTTCCCACATAGTAGAAGTCTGTGAATAAAAATCAGAAATAGACTGACCTGTCTCTTGGTGCATTTGATAAAGTTTTGATTCAATGTGGAACTCCAAGCTTGAATCATTAGTGCAATTATAGCGATCAGCCAAAAATTTCCAAGCAACCTCAGCAGTTTCAAGACGAGGAAGAAAATTATGAATGGAAGGAATAGAGGTATTGATAAACTAAGACAAGATCTTACTCTGAATACTCTCCAATTCCTCTAGGCGTTTTTCATAATCATCTGTTGTAACAGTAGTCTTGAAAGACTCTTCAGCAGCTGTGGCTTTGGACTTAGGGTTTGGTACTGGCTTAGGAATTGAACCAGTCACATATCTCCACAGTTTACGACCCTTGAGAAAGATAGTCATATTTTGAGACCATGCATGATAGCTAGTAGGACCATCCAACATAATGGTGATAGGACATATGATATCTTGTTCATTTTGTTGAGCCATAATGAAGAAAATGACCAAAAAGTGAGATTTAAAAACCTCAAATGCAGAAACGGAGCCCAAAATTGGAATCTACACGAAAACCTGAGTAAGACAGGTCCTATTGAAAAATTTTGACTTGGTCAAAGTCAACGGTCAACGATCTAGTCAAAGACAACGGTCAACAGCTGACGTGGTAGTGTGATGTCACCTAGAGCTGACGTCGTAGGACATGAAACGGAGCAGGCACATGTGAGCGCGTGGGGCATGTGGAGGCCGTGTGTCCTGGTGCATGAGATATACGTACGGCGCCTGGCAGCGCGTGGAGCACGTGCTCGTGAGGCAGAAACTTCAGCCGGCGCGTGGGGGCGTGTGTGAGGTGGTTTCTGGCCATTCTTGTTTGGGTTTTGATCGAGATTTTCTGTTCTGTCACTCTATGCCTTTACTTTGACAGTTGGATGAGTAGAACGATGAGATCTAAGAGTTACAAGGACTGTGGGTGTGATGGTGGTGACTTGCTTCTGACAATGACTACTGGATAAAGACGAGGGCAACAGAAGAATGCCAGAGATGTCCACAGGAACCAGAAAGTCAAAGGAATGGCTTTGATACCATGTTAACAATATAAAGTGTGAGAGAAAGACTGAATAGTCTGTATATTGATGTGTGTAAATAACAATGTACAATAGAGAGCCTTATATAGGCTAGGTATTTGTGTAGAACAAGTAATAGGAGTAAACTACAAATACTGTATATTGGGCTAAGCCTAATGGGCTAAACTAGTCTAAGTTATACACTAACAGCTCCCTTGCAGATATACTCTTCAAACCTGAAAAACAACTTTGTTGGAATGAAAGAATAGAAATAGCTCGCAACATAACAAAGGGAATTCTTTATCAACATGAAGAGTGTGACTCACAAATCATTCACTGTGACATAAAACCCCAAAATATACTCATGGATGAATATAGGTGCCCTAAAATCTTTGACTTGGATTGGCGAAGCTACTAAAACTAGACCAAACCAATACCAAAACAGCCATTCGAGGAACAAAGGGGTATTTTGCACCAGAGTGGCTTCGGAACCAGCAAGTGACAATCAAAGCAGATGTATACAGTTTCAGAATTGTGTTATTGGAGCTTATATGTCATAGAAAGAGTGTTGATTGGGATCTTCCTGAAGAAGAGGCCATTCTTGAGGAATGGGCATACTATTGCTATGAGGCTCATGAATTAAGCAAACTTGTGAGTGGTAAGGAGGTTGACCAAAGACAATTGGAGATAATGGTTATGATGGGACTGTGGTGCATTCTTGATGAACCATCTCTTCATCCTTCAATGAAGAAGGTTCTACTAATACTACAAGGAATTGTAGATATCCCAATCCCACCAAGTCCTACTTCTTTTCTTAGTACTATAAAAAAATGTATTTGTATTTGTATTTTTTCATAGGAAAAGTTATTGAAGGGGATTTGAGCTGGATATGTCCCTCCATTAAGACAAGGAAGTGTTTGTATTCAGCTAGTTTTAAGGCTACTAGCAAAATGTGTTTGTACTTGTATTCCTTTTAAAACCCAAATATGGGACTATTTGGAAGAATAATTTACACAATATTGCTAAATTTCTTTTATGTTAAATATATGTACATGCCAATGGCCCTTATTTGTGGGGCTCAAACTAGGGAAGGGAATGACTCTGCAGTTCACATACTATTGTGAAGGGAAAACAATGTCGCTAAAAATATAAAATCAATTGCTTGTTTTTTTCTCCCTTAATACAAGGAAGGAGGGCCAAAGGGGGTATTCAAGCCTAAATTCTGTTTATGGGAGAGATTGAACTGTGGCACTGAGTGACAAAACTTTTTTTTTTTGAGAGAGAGAGAAAGCAAAACTATATTTTGTTACTCAAAAAGTATTTGCATTCTCTGGCTTTTGTAATGAGTTACTTGGATATAGGAAGCAATGCTGCTTTGTCTGTATCAGAACTACTTACTTAGACTAAATTGCAATTCATACTCTTAAAGTTTGAGATGGTTTTGATTTTGCAACTTATAATTTTAAAATTTGAATCGGCACCCTTAAGGTTTCAGATTGTTTGGGGAAAAAAAAAAAATCCATTCCATACATATCCATTAATGAGATGACTGTTAAATTCCACCTAAGACTGTGTGTGACATGTTTTAATTGATCTAATGAAATCATGACGTCATTTTTTGGCATGCCACGGTAGCCTTAGGTATCAAAGATTCATTTATAAAAATGAATATATTTTTTTTTATGAACTTATAAAAATGTATATAATAATACCAATTTATCAACAATTTTATTATTGTCCTATTGACACTATTCTATCTTCATTTCCAATTATGATAGATCACACAAGTTTATGTGGTTCATCCACTTGGCTTACATTCATGGAGTAAGAGCTTAAAAGGGATACATGTTCTTTATTCACTATTTTTAAATTTTTTTTTTTTTTTAAATTTTTAGAAACATGTTCTTTATTCACTGCTGTGCACTGAGGGTTTACATGGCCTCATTACCAAGGCGGCTGCACAAGGTGATATCAAGGGTTATTCTCTTTGTAGAAACAGCCCTAGACTAACCCATCTCCTTTTTGCAGATGATAGTCTACTGTTTTGCAGGGCCACAATTGCCTATAACTCGATTTCATGGAGATCGAGTTACAAAACGTCACTATAGGTCCTTAAAAATGTCACTATAGGGCTCTAGATTTTTTTTTTTTTTTTTAACTTGATTTTGAGAAAATCGAGTTACAAAAGAGGGGCATTTCCCTAATTAGTTTAGGAAGGGAGGCATAAGGCTATATAATTTGGGTGAAAAGGGCATAAGGCCATTTTGTCCCATTATTCTTCGTGTGAACTCCTTCCTCCCCAAGTATTGTTCCTTTTTGAACTAATAGTTTCATGGTAGACTGAGATACCCCTCTTGATAGGGCCACATACAATTGGCCGTGGCTAGAAACATGATCAGGAAGATATATGCTAACGTTGGGAATTGTTTGACCTTGTGCTTTGTTAATTGTAAGTGCAAAACTTAAGCATATTGGAAATTGACGCCTTATCATCACAAATGGGAGACACACATTTTCTATAGTTTTCAAAGGGATTCTTGGTAGAAACACACGTGTTCCAGAATATTGTCCAGTCAAAATTTCTGCATCAATTACATTGTTAAAACACCCACGGCATAGTAATCTTGTACCGTTACATATTTCGCAATAGCATTATTGGAGCACCTTTTTTCAACCTTAGGATATGTGGTGGTAAACCTCCTGGAGTTATAGAATTTAAGAAATCTTGTTGATATAAATGTTGTGTATCATCTTCAACTTCATCAAATGAATATAACTTTTGTTCTTCTCCTGGAAATTGTGTGATTATCTTCTCATTAAGTTTATCCACATCCTCACTAATTAGTGTTAACAATGCCCTATCAACCATCTATCTTGCATTGTAGGCATGATTTTGCAAATCTAGAAAAACTTGTTCAATTAGTTGAGTAATTGAATGATCACCCTCCCATGGTATTGCCATAGAAGATGAAACTTTAATCGGATCGTCTCTTGCAAATGGTTCAATTCCATCACCAATGCGCCTTATGTACTTTGAAAACTGTTGATTGTTAATAAATCTCATGTTTTGAGTTAAATGTAAGATCTTGATATATCTCCATAATGGGGAGTTGACTATACGTGCATTTAACAACTCTACCTTTGTGCCTTTGGGAACAACAAGAAGTACCTGACGAAAATCTCCTCCCAGTATTAGCACCTTTCCACCAAAATGTGAATTAACTTTCATAAGATCCTGCAATGTTCTATCTAATGCTTCAAGTGCACATCGATTCACCATATGAGCTTCATCCCAAATAAAAACTACTGCACGTCTAATGAGTTCAGCCAAATTAGATTTTTTACTTATAGAGCAAGTTGATGATGCTTCAGGAATTAAAGGTATTTTAAATCTTGAATGTGTTGTTCTTCCGTCAGGTAGTAATGTTGCTGCAATACTAGATGTTGCTGTGGCAATTGCGATATGACCATCACTTCTTAAAGATGCTAGTAATGCATGATACAAAAATGTTTTTCCAGTTCCTCCTGGACCATCCACAAAGAATGCCATTGTTTGTTTACGTTGAATGACTTCCATTATTGTGTTATAAGCAAAAATTTTTATCGTTATTCAACTTGTCCACTAATGTCAATTCTTCATCCTCCATAGGAATGGTAAGCTCATCTTTTATGATTCTAGGCATGGATGAACTTTCATCAGATCTTGTAGTTATTGTCGGCAAATCAAATTCTGTGATACGTCCGCCATGTTGCAATAGTAATAGTTTTAAATCATTTAGAAGCCTATTTGTACGAACTAAATCCATTAACCATATGCAGGTAGAACTCATTCCACAAATCTCAAACTCCAGTTGGTTCACAAAATACCAATATAGTTGCAAACAATCTTCACAAAGCTTATGGCATTCTAATGTTTGCCGCCTCAAGCATACATTGTTGTATGCTATTATCATTCTCTAATAAACCCCTCTGTTCAGTTGCTTGCTTAAAAGTTGGGTAGATTATACCATTCACAGTCAACAAATCTTGAAATCCTGTTGGTCTTTTCATATGGTTCAAAATGACATGCAAATAAAATCTTTCTCCCTCTAATGGTGAAACAGTATATATCCTACCAATTACCTTTTTATGAGATATTCTCCGTCTCCAACTTTTACTATTCCTATTCCAAAAATAATGCTTAGGGAATTCTCTATATAAGTATTGCCTTGCATCTGCATCAAAGGTATTCATAGTAAAAAAATTCAGTGAGCATTTTTTTTTTTTGTTCCAAAATATTTCCAATAGTTTGTTGCCTTCTAAACCTCACTTGATGTTGGTTTTGTAAATGAATTTGGAACCGTTCCACAAAAGGGTACATTTGATACATTGAACCGTGCCACAGGGTCTCTAATGATAAAGTTAGCGTGTGAAGGCTTTTTCATAAAATATTATAGCAATAGCTTATTGGAATATCAGAATGTATAACTTTTTTTGGTCGTGGGGGGTGCTTATATATGGCTTCATTGCTCCTAGCTGTTGTGGCCTTTATTGTGACTTTAATGCCTCTTTGTAACGCCTTTAGGCTCAGTGATGTAGGTTTTAATGAGCTTCCAACGGTCTGACATCCTGTCTTGTAACCGCCCGAGGTATTAAATCCTTCATTGAATGGCTTGTCTTACTTCGTCCATGATGTGGCAGGACGAATGAAGGCAACTTATATCATTGTTTGGGCAAGAAGGCTAATTGGTCCCATTAGCTACCCCCCCCCCCCAGGTTTTGTGGTCATCCTTACATGTCATGACGACCACCAAAAGGTGAAAGGTTTCTTGCTCAAGCGTGGCTCTTGGGGTTTCATTCCGCATCTAGTGCGTAGTGACGGTGTTTCCACATTTAGTGCATAGTGGCGGCACTGCATATGTCATGGCCATATGGCGTGTTCTAAGTGGTGGATTTCAATGCTCCACTTCTGTTGCTTCTTAGTTTGCCCACTATTTTTTTAGTTTTCTGTGCCTGGTTTTTAAACTCCCTTCCTTTTCTCTTTCTTTTTCACTTTTCATCTTTCTTACGCTGTTGTTGCTTTGCTATTTCTTTCTTCTCTGAGCTACTTTCCTTGCAATTGTTTGCATTTGGTCCTTTTTTGGGGTTGCAATTCTAAGGTACAGTTTCTTCTTTCTGTTTTTGTTCTTCCTACCGTAGTAATTTCACAAAGGTTTCTAATTCTCCCTTTTTTTTCTTTTCTCTCTTCTTTTTTTTTTTTTTTTTTTTTTTTTTTTTTTTTTTTTTTTTTTTTTTTGTGTTTTGGGTTTTCTTAGGATCTTGCCTCTCTCCTTTTGCTTTTTGAGTTCCATGCTTAGTAGTTTTGAGGTTAGGGAACTTTGTCCCTCTGTTTCTTTCCTTTTTGCGTGTTTAGGGGTTTCTCTAAGAATTTCTCGCAATTTCTGCCCTTTAGTTGGGGGTTTTGTGTGTGGGGGAAATAGCTTAAGTTTAGTGTTAACTGATCTATTCCCTTTACTCTGTCAATCCGTTGATTGGTTTGAGGACCTAGTGGGTGATCGGAAAGTGATGTCTAAAGTAAGGTCTAGTGAGTTAGAGATGGGGTTGTCATCTAGTGACGACCCTATAGAGGATGATACTGTGGTGTCTACTCGAGAATGGTTAGGGCTTTTTTGGCTCTGGGGGAGAAGTGTGGCTTGGACACTAAGACTCTTTCCAGATTTAAGGATCGGTTTCAATTTCCTAAAAGGGTTAGGATCCGTCTTCCTCGCAAAGAGGAACGAGCATGCCGTTTTTCGCCCAGAGAGGTGTGTTTCTATGAGGCCACTTTCTAGAGTGGGCTTAGATTCCCTATCCACCCCTTTATCATGGAGCTCCTAAATCACTTTAATATTGCTCCTGGGCAATTTATGCCCAACTTGTGGAGGATCGTAGTTAGCTGTATGAAGATTTGGTTGGCGTCCACAGAGGGGGATATAATTAGGGTGGACAAATTTGCCTATATGTACCATCTGAAGGAGTCCAAGGAATATGGGTACTACGAGTTTGTGCCCTGGAACAGGAAGGCTAGGATCGTCACTGACCTACCCTCGTCCTTTAGATACTGGAAGTCTTAGTCTTTCTTTGTGTCCAAGGATAATTAGGAGACCCATCCTGATGAAGTTTAGGGTGATGTCCCTAGGTTACTTTGTTGTTGGAGGGCCCCGAGTCTAGGTGGGTCATTTCTCTACAAGTCCCTTCATTGTCTTTTATATGCTCCTTCTGCGTTTTTCTTTCTCTTTCATCGTCACTAACTTTCCTGTTCGTTGTGTGCAGTTACGAAGCATCCAAGGCTCAAAAGCAAGTATAAGGATCATGTGGAGGTAGCTGTGAACTACACGAAAACAATAGACGACTTTGACGACCTTTTTGACCTGTGAACTTTGGCTCGTCACTGTCTTGGTCCAGAACCTTTTGGGCCATAGCAATTGAAGAGAAGAGTAAGTGCTATCATACTTCGTGGTCCTTCCCTTCTCTTTTTATTTTTTATTTATTTATTATTTATTTTTAAGTGCTTTTCTTCTTTTCCGTAGAGATGATGACCAAATTTAATCAAGATATGTACGTAAAAATAAGGGCAAAGAAGAACAAGCCTCTTTCTGCCCTTGGGAAGAGGGTGGTCCATGTTGTGGATCAGGGGAATGCAGCTGTTCCTACCACCACCGGCATTAGACCAACTGGGGTAGCTTCTTCGGCCACTTTGGTGGAAGAAATCACACCACGCATAAAGAAGGCTCGTGTGGCAAACAAAGAGAAAGAGAAGGCCTCTTCACGATCGTCCAGCATTTGGGAAGACGCTCATCTTACACAGACGAGGGTACAGGAAGTTTTTACGAATGACGAGCTTAAGGCCTTTTCTGGGTGCCACCCATCGAGATAGTAGGTCATCATGTCCACAAACTTGTTCATGTAATATGCTTATCCAGCTTGCCTTTTGTGTTTGTTTTTTTGTTTTTGTTTTTTAGTTTTTTGTTTTTTTGTTTTCTTGTTTTTGTTTTTTTTTTTTTTTTTTTTGAAAGTTGGATCTTCCTTCCAGGTTCTGGGGGAAACTATTCACATAACCTCAGAGTACTTGAGCTAGGAGGCTAGGGCTTCGTCCATAGAGTCCAAGGCTAAGGGTCTGGAGGTGGAGCTTTCGAAGTTGAGGAAGGACCTTATTGTGGCTATGGACGATGCCAACTCTACTAAAGAAAAGGCAAAGGTTTTGTCTGATGACTTAAGGGCGGAGAGGCAACTAACCCTGGAGAAGGACGAGTAGCTCCAAGCTACAAAGGAAAGGGTGAAGACGATCACTGTCAAGTCCATCGAGGCCTTCCAATAGACTGTCGAGTACAATACTGTGCTCTTTGGCTGGTACTACAAAGGTTTCAAGCTTCTGTAGCGCTACCTTATCAAGCACCCTGCTGGCGTGGACCTAGAGGACTTGGACTTCGAAGCAATGGACAAGGAGATGGTCGTAGATGAGGATGCCCAGGTGTCTCAAGTTGCCCAAGCTATAGTCGTTGCTCTTCAGGGAAGTACTCCAGAGCCTATTGATACTGACAGTGGAGAGGCCGGTGTTTAGCGCTGTAGATACTTATGTTTTTCTTTTCCCTTTTTTTTTTTTTTGGGTGCCTAGTGTGTTTTTGGGCTTTTCATTTCAATGCTAGAACAATATCGTTTGCCTAGTGTTCTTGGGTCTTTAATTCTAATGTTGGAACAATATTGGTTGCCCGATGTTTATGGGCTTTTAATTCTATTAACTACTTTTTGTTTTATCTATTTACTTTCCTACATTGTTGTGCCTGATACTTTTTGTCTGTATATGATTTTTGTTTGCCTCATTGCTAGTTTACCCTTAGCTTGAGGCCTTGGCTGATTAGGCAATGACTTGCATCCGTCAGTAGTTTACATCCCTCTAGGCAGAGTTTGGTTACTTAGCCAATTTTTGATGACTTACACCTTTTTAAGGGATCTTGTCATTTGGTTTCGTCAATAACTTACATCTGTCTAAGCAGAATCTTGTTACTTAGCTAATTTTTGGCTGACTTACACCCATTTAAGGGCTCTTGTAATTTGGATTCGTCAATAACTTACATCTGTCTAGGTGGAATTTTGTTACTTAGCCAATTTTTGGGTTTAAGGCTTCTAGGTTTGTTTGCATTACATTGGACCATTGGCTGAATAGTTCTTTTATTGCTTTCAAATACGAGTACAATTGTCTATTACATCTATTGATGGTACTTTTTCAAATGCTTGATGTTCCATGGTCAGGGCAGCTTCTTCCCGTCTAAGGTCTCCAGGTGATAGCTGCCTTATCTGGAGTAATGGGGTGACCCTGTAGGGTCCTTCCCAGGTTGGGCCAAGTTTCCCTTCAAGGTCAATCCCCCACTATGCAAATGGCCATGGGGAGGCTATTGGCGTTAGTCTCTCTGCTGGGAGGTGCTGAACATTCCCAAACCTTTGGCATTTGTCGCATTTCTTGACGAACTCTCTTGTATCCATCTGCAAAGTAGGCCAAAAGTAACCTGTTCTGATAACTTTGTGTTAGGTTCTAAAGACTTAGGATTTTATGTATTTAGAACTTTAATTTGTATTGTTGGTAAATCATGATCAAAACAATGTGCTTAGAAGTGTTTTTAGTCTAGCTCAAAGTTGTGCATTTATGTAAAGTTGGAATCGAGTTAATGCAGGAAAGCATTATGCCTTTCGATCTGGCTCGATCGATCGAAGCTCAGGCAGAATGATTTTCTACAGATTTTTCCAACTCAGCCCTAGGTGTTTTAAAACGTTTTTAGGGTTTCTTATTTGTCCTAAGTATAAAAGGCAAACCCTAGCCACGTTTTAGTGTAGCTCATATTGTGGTTTGTGTAAATCTCTTGTGAGATCTAAAGGAGCTTTCCTTTACACAAACTTAGGGTTTTCAAGGAGAAGATTTATCTACACCTTGATGATCAACTCAGTTGCTACCATTGAAGTTTAAAGAAAACACAAGCGGGTGTGCTTGTATCTGGTGGTGAATCCAAGAAAGAAGGAGTCTGTGGATTCGGAGCTTGCACGTGGTCGTGTCAGTAAGTTCTACTAGTGGGTAGCAATAAGAAGTCGAGTGTGGGGGCTTGTAAGTCTTATTATATGAACTTCGATTCTTTCAAGATAGTGGATTCAAGTTTACCTTGAGGATAGCTAGGTCAAATCCTCCCCAGGTTTTTACCGGTTTGGTTTCCTGGGTGATCATATCTTGTGTTATTTATTTTCCGCTGCTTTGCTTAATTTGATCTTTGTTATTGTGATAACCTAGAATTGTTAAATTAGACTAAGTAACAACTTGGCTAATTACCTAAGTTAAGTCAATTGGTTTTAAGGGGTCTAAAAACTATCAAGTGGTATCAGAGTGGGTTGCTCTTTTGTTGTTGATCTTTTGATCACTGAGCTGATCCTTGATCCCTCTTGTCATGGAACACGGACACTCTCTAGTTATTCCTTCTCACTTTGATGGGAATAATTATGCTTATTGGAAAGTAAGGATGAAAGCATTCCTGAAATCTATTGATGAGAGAGTGTGGAACTCCGTTGATTACGGATAGGAGAAGCCCACTACTCCTGTTAGTAAGTGGGAAACTTCTCAAAAAGAAGCAGCTGCGCTTAATAGCAAGGCTATGAATGCGATCTTTAACGCTATTTCTATGGAGGAATTTAAGAGAATCTCTAATGTTGAGGTTGCTCATACTGCTTGGAATATCCTCCAAACTGTGCATGAAGGCACAAAGGCTGTCAAAATCAATAAATTGCAGCAATTGACTTCTAAATTTGAAAGCATTAGGATGTCTGATGATGAATCTTTTGATAAATTCTATGCTAAATTGAATGATATTGTTAATTCTGCTTTTAACTTGGGTGAAATCTATGATTAACCTAAAATTGTTAGGAAGATTCTTAGATCTTTAACTGAAGACTTTGGACCCAAAGTGACTGCCATTACTGAAAGCAAAGATGTGGACTCCATCCATGTTGATGAACTTATAGGATCTCTTCAATCTTATGAGTTGGATCTACCCAAAACTACCAAATCCAAATCAATGGCTCTTAAGTCAGTTGATGATGTTGAAGATGGTGGATTTGATGACGAGCTCTCTGCTACAGAGATTGCTTACCTTGCCAAGAACTTTAGAAACTTTCTCAGGAATAGTAATAGAAAGGCAAGAGGCACAAACACTCCTAAACCTAGAAACTTTAGGAAGCATGATCCCACTAAGGTTAACAGTAATGATAAACCTAGAGAAAAAGTAGGTCAATCTTCCAATAATTCTTTGGGTTCTTAGTGTTTTGGATGTCAAGGGTATGGACACATGAAATCTAAATGTCCTACCTCTTTGAAGTCTAAGGGTAAGGCTATGGCTGTAGCCCTTAGTGATGGTGAAGTTTCTGATAATGAGTCTAATTATGATGAGGATGGAAACTTCATTACTTTTACCGCTACTGCTGTAGTCAATGAGAACATATCTATTGAAGAGAACCCTTCTAATGGGGAACTCTCTGAAGATGCAGATCTTCAAGAGGCCTATAATAAACTTTGCAAAGTTGCTGCAAAGGATGCTATGAATGTTGAACTTGGCCTGAAGAAAATTGAATCTCTTGAGCTTGATAAGAAGAATTTGCTTGTTAAACTGTTTAATGCTAATGAACTTTTGAACAATGTAAAAACTGAGAATATGCTTTTGCTTGATAAAGTTAAATCTTTGGAACTTGATTTATCTGTTGCTAGATCTGCTAGTTCTAAACTTGATTAAATGTTGAGTGTTCAAAAGTCTTCTTCTAACAAAACTAGATTAGGTTATGTTCAAAGCATCTCTGTGTCTGCTCCCCATTCCACTAAGTTTGTTTCTTCATCTTCTTCTGAACCTTCTGTGAGTGAGATAGTTGGTGAAACTGTTAAACCCCCTGTGAGTGAGGTTGTCAAACCCATAGAAGTTTCATCATCTAAGAAGCCTACCCTACCTAAGGACAAGACACATGATAAGCCTGCATGGGTTTGTCACTTTTGTGGAAAGTTTGGACACATTCATCCAAACTGTTACAAGTTGCAAGCTGCAAAGAGAGCAAACAAACCAAAAGTACCTGTGCCTCAAGCACAAGATCCTATGGTACTTATTAGTGAATTGGTAAAGGCTTTAAACCTTTATTCCAATCCTGGAGTTGGTAATCATTCCCATGTGAATAAGAACTCCAATGCTTATGGTGCATCTAAAAGGTTTTGGATGCAAAAGACTTGAACTAACTGAGTCTTTCTGACATGGTCCTTGTGCTTCATTGCTTTAACCTTTGTGACCATTGTTCTTTGGTTTTTTTTTTTTTTTTTGGTTTTTTGCTTTCTAGGATTTGCATTGCATAACATTCATGCATTTCATTCTAAGTTTTTTTTTTATTATTAAAAAAAATAAATAAATAAAAGGAAGAAAAAGGAAGCAAATTTTGTTTTGTACTATTCTTCTTCGTTTTTGTGAACAAGGTTGGTCAATTTATTTTCATCTAACATGTCATTTGTACCTTGTTTAGCTTTGATGAGCTTACTTATTGCATTTTACTAGTTGAAACTTTATAGTGCAGGTTGTGTGGGAAAGATGTTTATGGTTTTTTAATTTCATTGTCTTAATCTTGAAGTCACATATTTTTGAATGTTGGACTTGAAATTTTAGAGAAAGGCATAAATAACCATCTCACCACTGTTCATTAGCCAATCATGAACACCTTAGTGCATATCATAAGATTTTGTGCTCGAGAAAGTGTAGCACATGCACAAAAAGAACATAAGGTAAAGCCTTGGTTTAAATTGCTTAATACTTAAAATTGGTGTGTACTGTTAGGCTTGATGCCAAACTCACATGACTTAAAATTGGTATGTATATTATGAGGCATAAATTCAAGAAACTTACATGATTGCAAGCTTATAATCTAGGAGATGTGGGAGTTATATGATGTAACTCTTTAGGTGATAGTCTCTTTTAAATTCTTTGTGATGAATTTTGTAAACTTTGTGATTGATTGCTATTCACATATCACCTCACATGTATCTTAAGCTTTTGCTAGTTGCACACACTACACGAGTTACTCTTTGCTAAACTTTGTACATGTTATTGTGTGTGTTTATGGTCTGACCAACCAAGTTTTGTAAATACTTTGAATTTTATGCAAAATTAATTTGTTGCTTGAAAATTTATGGAGAATGCAAGAAATTTTATTTTTGGGAATTTAGGCTTAAAATTCTTGTTTTTGAAAATCACATCATCTCATACTCATGCATTTTGTTCTTAAATTTCAATGCTTTGAGTTGATTCTAAATGTTTTTTCAAAAAACTATGTTTTTCCTCAAATTTAGTGAGCATCTGCCCATTTCGATCGATCCATTCTATTTTTCGATCAATCGAAATTTTTTAAAGATGTTAGAGAGAGCCTCTATCTGTTTCGACCGATCGAAACTGATTTTCGATCGATCGAACTCTTTTCAAAATGTTTTGATAGAGTCTCTATCTGTTTCGATCGATCGAGGCTGTTTTTCGATTGATCGAAACTCGTGAAACATGTTTTTTAAAAAGTCAGATTGTCTTTTTCAAAAAGTTTTTCAACCTTTCCTCTCTCTCCGACTTGGCTAAGGCTCCACCAAAGATTTTTTGTCGTTTTCTTCCGAGATTTTTGCAAGGTTTTTGTCTTCCAAGGCCGGTAAGTCCTTTTTGCCCTTCCTTTTGCATTTTATTTCATGATTTCATGCTTTTTTCATGCATATTCATTGGGTATTTTCGGCACTTTTCATATTTTGCGGTTTTTGATGTTTCAAACCATTTGTTGGTGAAATTGATCATTAGGTTTTTGTTCTAGGATATTATTATCATGATTCTTGTAGTTTAATTTGATCAATTTTGTGGTTTTTGAAAAATTGAAAATTCTAGGGTTTGAAATTGTTCCGAATTGAGGATTATGTTCAATTTGGGTTAAATTGATGAAATTGGCTTTAAATTGATGTATTTGGTCATTAATTTTTGAACTCTATCATGTATGATGATCAATTCGTCAATATCTTTCAAATTGATCAATTGGTTTTCCAAATTTTGGGGTTTTTGTGTTAATACCTCTATGTTCAAGCCAATTTTGTGAATTTGAACTTTTTGGACTTAATTGCACTGCATTAGAACATGCATCATGTCATTTAAATTGTTCATGCATCATATAGATTTTTATTCTATATATATATATTTTTTTTTTGGTGCTAACTTGCAGTCTGCCTTTAGTTTTGTCTTTTGTGTTTTTGTTCTTTTGCTCTGTGTTTTGGCCCTTATCATAGCACCATGCCTAGGAAAACTAGAGCCCATAGGACCACTTCCACTTCCTCTAAGTCTCCCTTTGGGAGTGAGGTGTTTAGGAATGATAAGTGTCGAGAAGCCTTTGAGACCTTGAACAGTAAGCGTAAGATATGGGCTAAGCGAGCTGTTGTGTTAGATGAGATTGATCCGGCCATTAGGGCTAACTTTGAGTCTAGAGGTTGGTTGCCTCTCTTAGAGATAGATCATCCACCCCCGACCGCCCTGATTAGAGAGTTCTTCTCAAACCTCTCTTGCCACGTCTATGATTCCAACACCCTTCTTAGGAGTTGGATACGAGATGTTGAGTTCACCATTACCCCTCAGGTAGTGGCTGAGACTCTTAGGGTTCCAGTTGTTCGGGAGCCTGACTATCCCTATGATGAGTCACCCTCATTAGATGTTGTCATGTCATACATCACTGGGTCATCTATCCAGTGGGGTTCTGATCCTCGGATCACGTCCGCTGAGCTTACCGAGACTGCCAATCTTTTCTTTAGGATAGCGTGTCATTCGTTGTGGCCTATTTCTCATTTCTACACCATTCCTCTAAAGCGATGTGTGTTTTTGTATGCATTTGTTTCTGGAGCGTCTATCAGTTTTCCTCATTTGTTCCCTCATTCTTTGAACGAGGTTTATAGGAGTTCTGCCGTCGGGCATGCACTTATTCATCCTATTTTCATTCATAGGATTTTTCTCTTTTTAGGTCTAAATGGTTTCCAGTCTGGTGAGCCTGTGCATGTTGTTGCTCCCATAGGTGCCACCTTTCTTAGACAGAAGGCTGCTCACTTGAGAGTTGCTCCTTCACGTCTTAGAGGTGCGTTATCTAGTGCTGTTCCCCCTCCCCCCTCTTCTACAGGTGCTGATGCTGTTGAGACATTGGGTGCTGCTGTTGATGCTGATGTTCCTCCACCGACTGCTTCGGATGATTCAAACATTCGTCGTACGTTGGATCATGTCTTGACCGTTCAGGTGGCTCATGGACAGATTTTGGTCGACGTGCTTGATGAGATTCGTGCCTTGTGTGCGGAGTTGGCACAGTTTAGACCACCTTCCTTTTGATGATGGATTTTTGTTTGCCCTTTAGCATTCCGTCACAAAAAGGGGGAGTACTTTGTAGAGTTTTTGCTTTCAAGGGGAGTATATTTTTTTTGGTTGGAGCTTATGGAGTTTAGATTGTATCTAGGTGCTTCACTTTGTACTTTACCTTTTTAGCTCTTGCCATGTTTTTTATGGGATATTCATGTTAGGGGGAGTAGTATTTTTTGTTGGTACCTTATATGTTTCTTGTTTCAAACTGTTTATTGATTTATATTTATGAGTTATTCATTGATATATGTCTTTATTGTGTGTTGTTTGAAATCAAGAAGTTAATTTGTTTACTTGTATTGTTTCCACACATGCGGTTATGCATTTTGTTTAGTGTTTCAGGAAATATACAGGTTGATTCAATTGAGCTGCTGTCTACACTTGCAACTGATGGATAGTAGTTAGGATTGAATTTGTTTTATGAACATTATTTTTGTAAAGGACTTTGAGCTTCTAGTTGTGTTTTGTCACGGATTGCCAAATGGGGAGTTTGTTAGGTTCTAAAGACTTAGGATTTTATGTATTTAGAACTCTAATTTGTATTGTTGGAAAACCATGATCAAAACAATGTGCTTAGAAGTGTTTTTAGTCTAACTTAAAGTTGTGCATTTATGTAAAGTTGGAATCGAGTTAATGCAAGAAAGCATTATGCCTTTCGGCTTGGCTCGATCGATCGAAGCTTAGGCTTGATCGATCGAAGCTTAGGCTCGATCGATCGAAGCTCGGGCAGAATGATTTTCTGCAGATTTTTCTAACTCAGCCCTAATTGTTTTAAAACGTTTTTAGGGTTTCTTATTTGTCCTAAGTATAAAAAGGCAAACCCTAGCCACGTTTTAGTGTAGCTCATATTGCGGTTTGTGTAAATCTCTTGTGAGATCTAAAGGAGCTTTCCTTTACACAAACTTAGGGTTTTCAAGGAGAATATTTATTTACACCTTGATGATCAACTCAGTTGCTGCCATTGAAACTTAAAGAAAACACAAACGGGTGTGCTTGTATCTGGTGGTGAATCCAAGAAAGAAGGAGTCCGTGGATTCGGAGCTTGCATGTGGTCGTGTCAGTAAGTTCTACTGGTGGGTAGCAATAAGAAGTCGAGCGTGAGGGCTTGTAAGTCTTATTGTATGAACTTCGATTCTTTCAAGATAGTGGATTCAAGTTTACCTTGAGGATAGCTAGGTCAAATCCTCCCTAGGTTTTTATCAATTTGGTTTCCTAGGTGATCATATCTTGTGTTATTTATTTTCCGCTGCTTTGCTTGATTTGATCTTTGTTATTGTGATAACCTAGAGTTGTTAAATTTGACAAAGTAACAACTTGGCTAATTACCTAGGTTAAATCAATTGGTTTTAAGAGGTCTAAAAACTATCACTTTGACTACCAAGGATCTTGGGCTTGCATGGTCACCGCAAATTCCTTCATGGATTTCTTCCAGAACGTATTTGGCCTCCTCCTCGTCAACGCACTTCAGGTAGGGCATGGAGAAGCCTCTCTTGTACAGGGCATTGTTTAAGATTGTGAACTTGACTACTCTTTTCCTGACTCTCTTGGCCTCCTCAATGTCTTATGGAAGCTGTCCGTCCTGGACAAAGGACAGGATTGGGGTCATCCAGCTGCTTACACTCTGGATTGTGAAGGTGGAGACTTCTTCAATGCTAGGGTGTTTCTGAACCTGTATCTTTAAGTCCATACTCATTAGTCTCGCTTCTGACGACGCCTGCTTTGTGAGCTCATCTGCCACTATATTTTGGCTTCTAGGGATTTGTGTGAATTCCACCCAATCAAATTCCTGTGCTAAATGCTTCATCAGCCTGAGGTATTTTTGCATTCTTTCCTCCCTTACTTTATATTCCTCTTTTATCTGCCCCACTACCAGCTTTGAATCATTCTGGAGGAGCAAGTTTTTGGCTCCTAATGCCTTTTCAACCCTCAACCCCGTCAGTATTCTTTCATACTCAGTTTCATTATTGGTGGTTGGGAACTTTAGTTGAACCTCATATTTAAGCATCTCTCCTTCTGGGGTGATGATAATGACCCATACTCTGCCCCTTTTCGAGCTGACGAACCGTCAGTTTGAACCGTCCATCTTTCTGCTTCGTTAGGTGCCTCATCCTCATCTGGGATGGTGAATTCGGCGATAAAGTCTGTGAATGACTACGCCTTAATAGCTATCCTGGGGTGGTACTCAATGTTGAACTAGCTAAGTTTGATTGCCCACTGGACCATCCTTCCTGTAGCCTCGGGCTTGTTCATAGACTTCTTGATAGGTTGGTCTGTCATCATTAAGATGGGGTTCGCCTGGAAGTAGGGACGCAACTTGATGAGGCTACAATCAATGTGAATGCAATCTTCTTAATCTGTGGGTACTTGGCCTCTGCCCCTAAGAAAGCTTGACTGACATGGTAAAATGGGAGCTGCGTCTTGTCCTTTTCTCGAATCAAGGTTGTGATCACAGCTACAGCTAACACTGCCAAATTTAAATACAAGTTTTCTCCATCTTTGGACGGACTTAGGAGGGGTGGATTGCTCAGGTAGTGCTTGAGTTTTTGGAAAGCTTTCTCATATTCGTCGATCCAGGCGAAGGCCTGCTTCAGTGTCTTGAAGAAGGGCAAGCATTTGTCCGTTGCTTTAGAGGCAAACCTATTAAGTGTTGCTATCCTTCTTGTAAGCTTTTGAACTTCCTTCACGGTCTTGGGTGACCTCATGTCAAGTATGGCTTGCCCCTTTTCTAGGTTTGCTTCTATCCCTCTTTAGGAGACCATGAATTCTAAGAACTTCCCTAACGCTACCCCAAAGGCTCACTTGCTGGGATTCAACTTCATTTGGTACTGCCTGAGTGTGGTGAACGTCTCTTGGAGATCATCCAGGTGAGTAGACTCTTCCTTACTCTTGACGAGCATGTCATCCATGTACACTTCCATATTCCTCCCGATCTACTTGTTGAACATTTTGTTTACTAACCTTTGGTAGGTTTCTCATACATTCTTTAGTCCGAAGAGCATTACCTTGTAGCAGTATAGCCCTTCGCTCGTGATGAAGACAGTTTTCTCCTGATCTTCTTCTGCCATTTTATTTGATTGTACCCTAAGAATGCATCCATGAATATCAATAGCTTATGTCCTGCTATGGAATCCACCAACTGATCTATCCTTGGTAGAGGGAAATTGTCCTTTTGGGCAGGCCTTGTTTAAGTCCGTGAAGTTTACACATATTCTCCATTTCTCATTTGCTTTCTTTAACAAGACGACATTGGCGAGCCAATTTGGGTAGTAGACCTCCCGAATAAAGTCAGCTGCTAACAGTTTGTTGACCTCATTATCTTTGCTGGACGGGCTTTTTCTCGGGGTCAACGTTTAGCCTATACTGGATGACCTTTGTGGATATGCCTGGCATGTCCTTGTGGCTCCATCAAGTTCTCTTTGAGGAATTGGAGTAGTCTCATCCTCATCTCTGAACTTAGGGTCGTCCCTATCTTGGTCGTCTTTGTTGGTTCACCGTCTACCAACTCCATCTTCTCCAGGGCTTCCACTTTCTCTTCTTCTTTCTCCTTGATCATCCATGTATGGTTTTCCTTTGCAGCTAACATTGCTTGGTAGCATTCCCTGGCCAGCACTTGATATCCTTTTACCTCACTTACACCATTTTTTGTTGGGAATTTCACCTTTAGGTAACAGGTGGACGTGGCTACCTTCCAACGATTAAGCGTGGGCCTCTCGATGATCAAATTGTAAGAGGAGGGACAATCTACCACTAGGAAGTCCAGCTGACGAGTTAGTTGTTTTGGGTAAGCCCCCACTGTAATCGTTAGTGTTGCTATGCCTTTTGGATACACTCGATCTCCACTAAAGCTGACGAGTTGGGAGTCAAAGGGACGAAGCCTTTCAGGGATAGTCATGCGACTGCTTCACTCCTCTAGCATCTTCTTCTAAGAACAAGATATCCCTGTCCGTTTGTCTTTGCCTCAGGGGTGGTATCTTATGGATGCTATTCACCTGTCTCTAATATGACTTCTTGAGGGATCTGAACAACCTTTCCTGTGGATGGTACTCCTGCGATTGTCTTTATTTCCCCTATTGCACTTTGTTGAAGATGTGGCTTATGGTCTTTGTCTCTGGGAGAGGCTTCGGGCTTGTCCCTGCTATCGTCCCTGGGCCTGTTGGAATCTCCCTTCTTTACAAATTTTTACAACTTTCCTCTTCGTATGAGTTCCTCTATCTGCTCCTTCAGGTCTCTATAGTCTTCTGTGTAATAGCTGTGATCTTTATGTAAACGGCAGTATTTCCTCTTATCACAAACATTGGGTGACGAGTGTAGCGGCCTTGGCCACTTGAGGTAGTGCTTATCTTTAATCTGCGCCAGAATTTTATCAATAGGCATAATTAAAGGAGTGAATCTTACCATCCAAGGGGTTTTATCGTCTTTCCCTTTGTTCCCGTCAGCATTTTGGCAATCTATTCGTTCCCTTTTTCGTCCCCTCCAATCGTCTCCCTTTCTTTCCCTTTAATTGGATTTTTCTACCTCTTTGATTGCTGCTAAAGGTCCTTAGTGCTCATGTACTTCTGCGCCTTTAGGAGCATTTCTGCCATCGTCCATGGGGAATTCTTCGCGAGTGAGACCACGAACTCCTTGGACTTCAACTCGGCTTTAAAGGTCATCAGCTGCACTTTTCATCTACTTCGTCCACCTCTAAAGTTTCTTGGGTGAAACGTTTCACGTACAACCTCAAGGTCTCCTTTTCTCCTTGTTTAATTGTAAGCAAGTGGTCTACCAACCTTTTTGGGCGTTGTCCTCCGACGAAGTGGCGTAAGAAGGAGCTTCTTAGCTGTTCGAAGTCATCAATGGATGAAGTTCGTAACTTTGTGAGCCACTCCCTCGTAGCTCCTTTGAGGGTAGTTGGGAAAGAGTGGCATAATATCTCGTCGAGGGGCTGCTGTAGACCTAAAGTTGTTTTGAAGGTGTTAAGGTGATCCAAAGGATCCTTCAACCCGTCAAATGGCTCGAGCTGTGGTAGAAGAAACTTTGAGGGCATTGGGCACTCCAGAACTGCCGTGGTGAAGGGTGAATCTGTCCTCCTGACTATACAGTCTAAGTTTCAGTCTGTTTTTTCCTTGATTGCACTCCTCAGCTCGTCTATCTCCTTTCTCATTTCCTTGAGAAGGTCCGAGCTCAGTTCTTGTGGAGTGGCAAGTTGTCGGTGTTCATCCCTTCTTTGGCTGTCCCCATTGTCATCCTGATTGGTCCTGGACCAGTTCTCCTCTTGTTATAGCTGCAATCTCATTTATTGGTTTTGTCTGGTATGCCGTTCCAATCTAACTGTAAGTGTTTGGAGTTGTAGGGTTAATGCTGCAGAATCTTGGGGAGTGTTGGGCTCCATCTAGACTTGTGAGTTGAACGAAACTACATTCTCAAACCTAGGTACGAAAATGTTGTTCCCACAGACAACACCAAACTGATGAAGTAGAGATTGTCAGTCAAGTAGACTTGTCTAGATGAGTCAGCAACCTCGTTAGCTATGCTTGCAATCGTCGTTAAGGACTTTCCTTAGGTGGTCACCAGTGTGGTGCCTGCCACAGGGTCTCTGATGATAAAGTTAGTGTGTGAAAGCTTTTTCAGAAAATATTAGAGCAATAGCATATTGGAATATCAGAATGTGTACCTTTTTTTTGGTCTTGGGGGATGCTTATATATGGCTTCATTGCTCCTAGCCGTTGTGGCCTTTATTGTGACTTTAGTGCCTCTTCGTAACGTCTTCAGGCTCAGTGATGTAGGTTTTAATGAGTTTCCAATGGTCTGACAACCTGTCTTGTAACCACCCAAGGTATTAAATCCTTCATTGAATGGCTTGTCTTACTTCGTCCATGATGCCGCAGGATGAATAAAGGCGACTTATATCATTGTCTAGGCAAGAGGGTTTGTTGGTCCCATCAGTCATCTTCTTCCAAGAATATTTGAGGCACTTTCAAGGCATCTTCAAAGCATCCTCATGAATTTACTTTCCAAACTCAAATTGTCTTTAACCTTTCACCTGGAATTTAAGAGGAAGGACTCCTGGAGATATCAAGCCTAATAGTTAAGATCCTAGCCCAATCGTACTTGGCCTGTAAGTAAAGTATTCTACTTTTTTTTGTACTATTGTCAATTAATCATGGTTTATTATATGGTTAGTTAAAAGTTTAGCCGGTTATAAAATTCAATATTCGGTATATTGTAATATGGGAATTGAGATTATAGTAAAGATGCAGCTATCAAAAGCCTCTTTCATGGACATATATAGGCTGTTAGGCCTAATAACATAATCTTCGTTGCAAGAAAATGTGAAATTCTGAGCTGGGTTGCAAGAAAATTTCCAAGAAATTCTCAGTTTGGTTGCAAGAAAAATTGAAATAATCTTCATTGAAGTTGAAATTCTGAGCTGGGTTGCAAGAAAAATTGAAATAAATGCCATAAGCTTCGTTGACTATTGAGCACCTTCTATTGCGTAATGTGAGTTATTCACACATAAAAACTCACATTTCCACACACCCCCCCCCCCCCCCAAAAAAAAAAAAAACTCACATTAACGTGAGAGAGGGTAATATGTCAATAAATGTTATGTACATAGCATTTTCACAACAAATCTTAAATGACAATATGTTACTAGCTATTATTTATTTACTAGTATGTAACCCTGTGCTTACGCATGAGAATTGTCAATTGTAATGGTATTATTGATGTTAGCTTGGGTTATTAAATATGTAGAACATTAATTCGACCAGGACATTTGAAGGTACTAAAATAATTTTTCCTTACAATTTTCATGATATTGGTTATGTCAAGTTTCTTATTACACTGCACAGTTACATTTATGAATAATCACAATTAAAGATATAAAATTTTGATTGAATATACACATTAATTTCAAATTTTCATTAGAAAATACACTCTAACTATCATCAGAAAGAGCCAAATTATGTGCCTTTTTGTTTTTGATAATACATAAAAAGATAAAGTAGGTTTTTGATGTGTTAAATTGACATATTTTTACAACACCTGATGCTAATCTCTAAGAGGAATCCCTTAATGGCAAAGCCTCATTAATGATATTTAAAGCCATATTGTTAAAACTATAATAGAAATATGCAATATATATATATATATATATGTATATATATTTATATAAGGTTGCTCTTAATTTTTTTTTTTTTGAAAAACTCATTTTTCCCAATTGCCAAGGGGTATCGATAAGTCAAAATATAATTGGGGTTGAAGCCTTAAGAGATTAAATGTTATAAGAATGTGGTGTAAAAACGAATTTTTACTTCTCCAATCCCAACATGTCACTTTATCATATTACATGTATTAAAGAAAAGACACAACTACATTCAATCAATTCTAGTACTCATTTGAAAATCCGTGTAAAACATGAGTTTTACACCCCATTCTTACTGAATTCGAACTCAACCCTTAAATTAGCTAAGGATCACAAATATCTTTTCCACAACCTACTTCACTAAAATGGATGATACAAAATTATAAAGAAAAATAACCAAATACAAAAAAAAAGCAAAAACTAAAATTTAAAGTTACATTTATTTGGATTTAATAGATGAGAAATACCACCCAATAAGAATCATAGATGCGATATTGTAAATTGCATCCAATAGCAATAAAAATGGCTTGATTATTTGAATAATTGATCGTAGATGTATTGAGTTAGATGCTTTATTACATTTCTTGAAATCTCTCATGTCACAACTCCTTAATAAGTATGGAATCTACTTGGAAAAGGCTATAGCAATACATTAAACATATATTATCAACACATAGGAGTAGAAAACGATGAATCCAAATGATTCGTTTATTATAGAATTTAGTGCATTGATCATAGGAGTACTCAACAATCATAAATCATAACAATTGCAAGCTGAAAACTTGTCGTTGTAAAAGTAGAAAAGAAAAAGAAATGTAGACACATTAAAAGTAATAGGTCTTACAAAATTAGTCCCAAGAAAAGAAACAATATCTTCTACCAATTACTCAAACAAAAATCATATATAATGTCCAAATTTAAAAAGTAAAAATTAAAAATTTACCAAAAGTTGTTTCAGCAATTTGACATAGGTGAAAGGGTGATAAATGGTAACCCTCAGATCTCTCTCTCTCTTTTGGTCTTTTTTTTTTTTTTTTTTTTGGAGTGAATAGCAATAACTTTCATTACATAGGAATATGGTTGACGCTTAATCAAGCAATATGGTTGAAGCTATTGCATCCACACCTGAAAAGAGTCCACATGGCGAGCATATTAATTGAGCTTGTAAGTGAGCCATGGACTTACATGGGACAAAGCAAAACTACATGTCTACACCCATCAAAATTCTTGGAGTAGTTTAGGAGATATATAGAATGGATGAAACCCCCTTTGAACGTGGACAATGCCATTATACATGAAGAGTATCTTGTGGGACTTCATCACAATTATTACAGAAATGATCCTATAAAATACTTCGTCGCAACAGTGCTATCTTCGTGGGTAGTGAATCAGTATTTGCTTGCCACAAAAATGTCTTCAGCCTTGGCGGAATCTTGAGAGACCATAATCGATCTCACAGTTTAGACTGTTGTACAGAATCCCGTACTTGGCCGCCGCCCTCTATTATGTTCGTCCATAACATATTATAAGCAATATGTCATTATATAGAGAGAACTGATCTTTCTGTTTGCCACTTTTTTCTTGGTCTTTAAGTTTTAATGCATTAGGCCCCTCGGTTTTCTAAGTGGTATAAATTCTTGCACAAAAATTAAAACAATTAGCTCCTCGTTTTTTGTACTAAAAAACTTATTTGATACTACTAAGAAGGTTTTATTCGGCCAAAAAAAAAAAAAAAAAAAAAAAAAAAACAGCACAACCTTTAAACCTAAAATGCAGAATTCTAGATAGAGGAGGTTAATCTAACGTGTTATTCAATAAAAAAGAAGAAAAAGGAGCACAACGTTTGTTTTAATGAGAGTGGGAATTGATGGATAATTATAATGTGGTCCCACTTAAATTTAGACAGATGGAGCAAAATTGGACTCCAATTTCATATTTGAATTGAACAATTGGAATGATAATTATGGTGTGGTTCACACATAAATCCAAACACATGGCACAAAATTGGAACTCTAATTTAGAATTTTAATTTGACTTTCTCTCTGCTTCACCTATTATTATATATATAGATTTTTTTTTTTTTTTAATGAATGAAAGGGGGACGGGGGCGATCATATGTGGCTTACCCCAGGGCGTGACCTAATAGGGGCACCCCCCTCTAAGGAATGTTGAATTGAGCCATAGACACTGTGATCGGGATGCCACAGACCTTACCCTAACATCCCAAGAGAGCCAGCAAATGAGGCGCAATGCAAGCTAGGAGCCCACCCTCCACATGGTACCTGCTACGACTCAAACGAGGGACCTTGTGCTTGCATGCGGGATCTCACCCACTGGGCCACCCCTCCTAGGGCATGTTACTAGCTATTATTAATGAATAAAAGGGTTGGGATTTTGTTTTCAACCTGAGGTCCACTCAGATAGATTCAACTTTCAACTTCTAGTACTTGCATCGGTATCAGTTTCTGAATCCTCTCTCTCTCTCTCTCATCCGATTCAACCAGATACATCTTCTACGGCTTTCATGTCATTGCATTTCAATCAACTCATTGCCTATCTGGTAATATGGGTTGTCATCAGGAAAAAATCTACCTTCTCTGTAATCAGAGTGTTGGCTTTGAATGATATGATCATCTATTGGATCCTGTTTTATATGCGCTAATTGTAATGTATATTCCTAAATTTTAATAAGGGCTGGTTTCATTAAAAAAAAAAAATTAAACTTTATAGTTTAAAAATATAATAAATTAAACTTACTAGTTCCAAAAATAATAAATCCTGAGAGTCTAAAAAGTAACCAATTAAACCATTTATTCATGAGGTCTCAAAATTAACAAATTAAATCTTTATCTATTTGAATGGAATGATGATATTTATTAATTTATTATTTTTGAAATTATAGAATTTAATTTATCAACATTTGAAACTATAGAGTTTAATTCATCACACACCTAATTATAGAATTTAAAATCTAATTAAAAAAAATTAATTCAACAATAATTGGGATGAATTGATTTTTCATAAATTAACCAAAATTTGATGCATCTCATAATAGATGATTGTATGGCACCACATGATTAAAAATACCAAATTTAATAGAATATTTTTAAATTGAGTATATATATATATTGTTACATACAGAATATTTTTCACTACAGTTGAATCAACATGTATTTATCTTTTTTTTTTATTATTTTTTTTTATTTAAGTCTTACTATTAACAATCTATTTCAAGTCTTGGCAAAAGCCAACAACTGTGAAATATTTTGTGAAAAATTGTTACTTCTAAATTAAACCAAGGCACACATTTACCAAGAATCTTGTAGGCTTGTTTCCTCTTTCCGTTGTAAATTGTATCTATCGAATTATAAAATAAAATAAATAAGAATCAAACTTTTCCCTCAAAAGAAGTAAAAGATAATTTTATTCAACTTTCATAAAAAAAATATAAAATAAAAAAAATAAAAAAATAAAAGAAAAGAAGAAGATAATTTTATTCAACAAGCAAATGTTTCTAGTTATATACAAATAGTGACAACGAACTTAACCAAGTTCTACTTACACTGCTTTTATAAAAAAAATAAAAATAAAAAATAAAAATCTACGTACATACAGAGCTAAAGTCTGGAATATTGCGATGTCCATAGAAAATTGCCAAAGCGAAGAATTAGCTTGGGTGATGTTCGTTGGACTCAACCTACTGAAGGGAGGTACAAGGTTGATTTTGATGGTGCCATATTTTTGGAGATGGCTATGGTAGGCATAGGTGTTGTTATATGAGATTCATAAGGGGAAATAATAGCAGCTCTCAGTCAGAAAATCCACGTTCCTCACACAGTGCAACTTGTAGGGCAGTCAACTTTGCCATGAAAATTTGCATTCTGCAGTTTGAGGTGGAAGATGATTGGGCGATTGACGACCAGAGACCATCTATGACTATGTATGGGCACCTTATTGAAGAGATTGATCACTTAACACTTTCTTTACAGAGTTGTAGGTTTAAGCATGTAAAGAAGGTAGGCAATCAACTTGATAATTCCCTCACTAGAAGAGCAATTCTATTTGCAGACCTAGATGTGTGGTCAGAAAATGTAAGGTTGAATTTAATCAACCATCTTATTGGCTTTATTTCGTGCCAAATTTGCTTGTATTTCAGCAATTAGTAACCCTGTATTTAGGTGGGATTGTTGAAAGGGTAATGAGTGAGATAGAGTGTTGAAATGCTCAAGAGTGTGCAAGAAAACAGAGATTCGCGACTGGATTTCATGGGTGACTTGCAGCTGTAAGCCGCCAGAAGATGCACACGTGCCAGGCATGCCAGAAGTTGAAGCGTCATGCTAGCTGGAGCACTACAGGACAAAATAGGACTACTGACTCAGTCAAGCCACGAGGCCAAGCCGCGAGCCAGCCCTGTTTTGAAAAACTTGACTCTTCACATTCCATTCTCACCCCAGTATAAATACCCCTTATACCCACAAAAGAATGAGAGCTTCGAGAGAGAATTTTGAGAGAGAAACCCTAGAGTGAAACAAGATTAATTCATCCACAATCTTCACATAAGAGACTCTTCAAATTCCTCAACTCTCTTCCTCTCCATTACTAAACCCTTGAGAGGTCTTTTACCAAAACCTTTTCTCACCATATCCATTACTATGAGAGGGCTGTTTGATGTTCTAGGAAGCAGTTAGGAAGGAGCCAATATACATTGGTTGATGCTATAGTCAAGTAGTGGAATACCGGAAGCTAGAAAAGAAATAGGTTCGGCGCAACCTCGTTGGAGCAAGAAGCTTGGAGGGTTTAGGTACACTAGGTAGATTAGACTTGGAGGGTCTATTGTTGTTCATGTATTCCAACTATATTTTCTAGTGGATTACTTACCACTTGGAGGGCGATGAAAAGGTTTTACGCCGAGGTTTTCGGTTTCCTCTTCGATAACACATCGTGTGTTGTCCTTATGTTTGCATCTTCCTTCCCTTAATCTTTGCCTTTTATTTTCTGCTGTGGATGTGATTTTAATTGGCTTAGATTGTTTACCAATTCTGTTTATAGCTTGTGTTCATTTTCCGCACACTAGTTGTTTGTCATAAAACTTGAATTGGTTATTTTGTAATTGGGGGTCTAAACGTTCAAGGGTGTTTTATACACTATTTGAATTTTCATTTAGTATCAGAGCGGGTACACTTTTAGTGGTTTCATTACCATAGTGTGATCCTTGACCCCTTATTGAGATGGATCGGTCTCAATCCCTAAATGCACCTCCATATTTTGATGGTAGTAATTATACTTTTTGGAAGGTTCACATGAGAGCTTTTATATGTTCCATTGATGAATTAGTTTGGGATGTTGTTGATATAGGTTGGACAAGGCTTGAGGAAGCCAAATCCACATAGGATAAGGCAACACTCGCCACATCTAATGCTAACAGTAAAGCACTTAATGCAATTTTTTGTGGTGTGTCTCTAGATGTGTTTCATAGGATTTCTCATATTACCGTTGCCAAAGAAGCATGGGAGATATTGGAGACCACCTACAAAGGCACGAAGAAAGTGAAAGACACCAAGCTGCTGATGTTGACCACTCGGTTTGAGGAGCTAA
Source organism: Quercus lobata (assembly GCF_001633185.2). Classification (NCBI taxonomy): domain Eukaryota; kingdom Viridiplantae; phylum Streptophyta; class Magnoliopsida; order Fagales; family Fagaceae; genus Quercus; species Quercus lobata. The sequence continues at coordinate 24,593,446 of NC_044908.1, read as the reverse complement.
AAATGAGTGAGGATGAGTCCTTTGACTCTTTCTATAGCAAATTGAATGAGGTGGTTGTCAGCAAGTTCAATTTGGGAGAGAAAACGGAGGATTCAAAAATAGTAAGGAAGATCCTTCGATCATTGCCGGAAAGCTTTCGTGCCAAAGTGACAACGATTGAAGAGAGTAAGGACCTTGATGACATTAAAGTCCAAGAGCTGGTTGGTTCTTTTCAGACTTATGAAATGTTGCTGCCCAATCAACGGAAGAGCAAATCTCTTGCTCTTAAGACCATTAATGAAAAGTTGGAAGTCCATGACTCATCGGATGAAGATGTGGTTGACAAAGATGTTGCATACCTTGTAAAAAAATTTCGAAAATTCTTGAAATTCAAGAATAATGGCAAATTTAGTGATAAAGGGAAATTCCAAAGTTCAGAAAGGGAGAAAAGGGAATTCAAAAAGAAAGATGGAAAAGAATCACAATCTACACAAGGTGTCACTTGTTTTGAATGCAATGGGCATGGACACTTTAAGAAAGAATGTCCGAATTATTTGAAATCGAAAGGTAAGGTGTATGCCACGACACTGAGTGACTCGGATTCATCCAACTCAGATTTTGAGGAAAGCTATGACGAAGAAGGGAATTATTCAGCTTTTATGACTATTGCCCATGTTGAGTCTTTAGACGAGTTGAATTTGCTTGTACGAAAACTTGGAGAACATAGTGATGAAGAATCACTGGGAGTTATTGAAGAATCAGATGCTGAAGAAGATGAAAACACATCCAATCTTCAAGAAAATTATAACTCACTCTTGCAAAAGTCGGGTAAGTACACAAGGGTGGCCAAAGTAGCTATGAGAAAGATGAAGAAGGCAGAGGAGGACTATAAAAGTCTCCTAATTCGCTATAAGGAGGCCAAATGTGAGATAAAAACACTGAATGGTGAGCTGTCAGAAGCCTACACAAAAGTGAGATTTTTTAAGCAAGAGGTTATGCAAGCAAATGCTAAGATAGAGAGAGTCACCACCAAGAAGTAGATGATGTTATTTCATCTCAAAAGAACTTTTCAGACAAATCCGGGTTGGGATATACCGAAGGGAGTAGCACATCTGGCAATATCACTAAAGAAGTGAAGTTTATAAAGGCCAAAGAGTCAGTTGAAGTTGGCCCTACTGCTGAGAAGCCCAAGATAGAGGAGAAAAGGAATGTGGAGAACCAATGGATGGTGAACAACCCTCATAATCAATCTGTGAGCAGGTTTGAATCTTGAGCCAAGTCTCGTCAACGATCACAAAGAGGTCCTAAATCGAACTATGTGTGTCATCATTGCGGACTTCAAGGGCATACTCGGCCAAATTTTCAAAAGCTGAGAGCAATGAATAATGCAACTGCTCCAAGCTCACGAGGACCTAGAAATGATAGGAGAAATTAGGCTGGTGAACTATCACGAGATCAAAATGGTGATCTCGGAATGATGCACGTGATGAAGATGATTGGTGCTTTCACCAACTGCTTGGAAAGCTTCACACGAAGGTTTGAAAGCCCTAACTTTCGTACCTAATCCTATAAGGAAATCATCCCAAACGCAAGTGACGTGTGAGTGAAAAAAGGAACTCATGCATAAGCATTGCAACATGTCCATGCATCAATACTTCCTATGCTTTGTGACTTTGTTTGGTTGTTTGCTTATTAATTGTGTTGGTTGAAATGTGTTTGTTTATTTTTGCATTCTATCGTTTATTCCTTTTTCCTATTTTCGATCAATCTTTTCTTCTTATGTGTCAAAAATCCAAAAACCACATAAAAAGTAGAAAATCAAAAAGTTTGATCAACATTGTTGAGTTTTTGTCTTAACACTTGTTTTGCCTTGTACCTTTGTGCTAATGGCTTTGTGCATTTACGAGTGTAGCTTGTTCCTTTGCACTCTTTATCACTGTGGAAGAAATCTTGAAATCTATGTGACTGTTGTAAATAGATCTTCAAACTTGTCATGAATGATTGGTGAATGGTTATGTTGATCTTGAGACATGCATAGACTTGTGCCTATATATCTTCCCATTCTTTATTTTCGTTTTTGCTAAGAAAAGCTCACCAAATGTAAATCTACAAATGAAAAGAGATATTGAGTTGCAAAAGTCTGTCGCACATACTAGTATTCGACTAAGGAAAAGGGAAAGCGACCAAAAATTAAAGTGAATGATTATTCAAAAAGCCAAAGGCTATCTCATCAAGGTGAAATATCAAATATCACTCTCACAATGAGAGGTGATTGTCTCAAAAGGATCAAAAAGATCAAATATTATGATTGAAAGTAGAGTTAAATGTAAAGCTCCAAAGTATGTAATCAAGTCTTGTGAGAGGTCATATATGCATACTTCTATAATTGAGATGGGTCACATGATCTAGTGCTAATTGTGTATGCCTTGGTTGAATTGATCATTGAAGCTTCACATTAGACTAAGGACTATCTCATTGTTGATACCCACACACAACACAAGTTTATGTTCAATGAATGCCATATTTATTTGTGTGATTGTACTTGATAAAATGTGTTTTCACATGCTCAATCTTTGTTGATTCAAACACAAAAAGATTTTTGAGTGTTTTAGGTGTTTTTGAAAAGTATTTTGTTCTTCAAAAACTGAAAATTCCAAAAACAATGTTACCCTGTTTTGGTGACTCAGTCGCGGGTAAGTCAAGTTACATGCCACAGTTGCGAGCTCGTGGGTCATTTTTGGCGACTTGTTCTCGAGTGGAAGGTCCAGTCGCGAGGGGTACACAGAGATTTTCACGGCTCATCTCGTGACTCCCTCACGAGTGAGACTTCTAGTCGCAAAAAACACTTAGAAAATTTTTCAAAAGTGTTTTGGCGGGTGTATCTGGCGACTTACCTCAGCCGCGAAAAACGCATGTTTTGCACAGTGAGGGCAGTTTTTAAAATCTTTTTCAGTTTTCCCTTGAACTTTATGTGACTGTTCAACTGTCTCTTTCCCAAACACTCCGTGTCACCCTCTTCGAACTCCATTTTTGCTTCATCTCAACTCAAAATCTTCAAGAAAAAGGTATGGGTTTTCATTCTTACACTCAGTATTTCATGTTTTTGAGCTTTTCCCTCTTGATTATTTGTGTAGTTCTTCTGATTTGCGTTGGGTTTATGTTTCAGTATTGTTCTCTGTCCGTGCTTAGCTAGATGAGGCTCTTGGTTTTTATGAACTTGTTTAGGTTGCTAGATTTGTTCTTCATCATTTGTCTTTCTCTTAGCTTAGGATTTGTTGATTGACTTATACCCATCTTGGCTGATCTTATTTTGATGTGTTGTTTCAAAATGTTTGGGTTTTGTTTGTTAGGTTTTATTGATTTGAATTTGTGGTTGTAGATCATATGTGTGCTTCTGTCTTAAGTATCTTGTGTCATCTCATTCTCATCAAAATATATGTCTCATTGACATATGTTTGTCATTTTGGTGATATTATACTCTGCAGCATTAGAACTATTCTACAGTTTGTTGGTTGTTCTTGAGTATCTACCAATGGGTACACTCTTTTGAGTTGTTGGTTTAAGTTTTGAGGCTTTTCCTTATACCTGTCTTTAAGCCATCTTTGGTCTTGTTGCTCTACACTTATCTCTTTATGACACTAACAAAGTACTGATTTGTTTTACACATGTACTGTTCTTTGTTGTTTGTGGCCTTTTTTGCTTGTTTACAGATGGCTCCTTCATCCTCAAAGAAGAAAACACCTGCCAAGAAAGAAGATAAGAGAATGAAAATGGATCCTAATCTGTTTAGGTTTGTTTCCCATTTTGAGAGATATAAGAATTTTTTCTTAAAGGCAGGAATCATACAAGAAAGGTTTGTGGATTTGGAGGACTTGAGAAACACCTTTATCCCTAGTTGTTTTGAGGGGAGAGGATGGGACAAGCTGCTGAGTGATTTACCAGTTGTGTGTGAACCCCTAATTAGGGAGTTTTACTCCAATGCTGTGATAAGGGAAGAAGAGTTAAGCTGCTGGGTTAGAGGAAAAGAATTTACCTTAGATGCACATGACATTGATAATGTGCTAGGTCTTGAGGGGTTAGAAGATCATGAGTTCATCAACTATAAGGATAGGATGCTTTCTATAGAAATTGTACAACAAAGGATTGGTGGACAGACAGAAGGGAAATGCCTCAATACCATAGCCTTTCCAGTGGACATGAGGTGTCTCACTATTATCATGATGTTCAACCTGTATCCTATAAAGAAGTTGACTACAATTAACAATGCCAGAGCTATTTTTCTGATGGAGCTTAAGAAAAAGGCATTCATTGATTTCAGCTCCCACATATTTGATACAATTGTGGATGAGACTAGAACCACTTCTATGCCTAAACTGATTTTCCCTAGTCTGCTCATGAGGATTTTCAGAAAGAAGGGTGTTGCAATCCCTCAAGACATCAGTCCCATGTCTACACCTTCAGCAATTAACAAGCACACCTTCAAGAGGATAAGTGTTCGTCTTCCAGGTGAAGAAGATGAAGGTGATGATGGAGAGGGTGTCCCAATGGAGACTAAGGCAGAGGCAGCAGGTTAGGCATCAACTTCAACACCCAGAAGGAGTGGCAAGAGGACTAGAGCATCAACTTCTTCAGATATACCTCCAGATGCATTTCAGGTCATCCTGGAAAGACTTGATGGAATCAGAGAAGTCCAAACTGAGTAGTCTAAGAAGATAGCAGCCATGCAGGACCAACTTGATGTTCTCTCAGCAAAATTTGATAGCTTCAACACACATCATGAACAGTGACCCTTTGGCCATTCCGGTCAAAAAGGGGGAGAAGTTTTTGAGAAGCAGTTCTTGAGGGGGAGTACTGTTCTGAGGGGGAGCAATAAAAAATAGTGTCTATCTTATTTATTTTGTTTATGTTTATGGCTAAAGTATTATGTTTTGGTTAATTGTTGTTACTATGGTTTTGATACACTGTGGCTTTGGTGTATGTTTATTTCTAACTCATAACACATGGATGGTTTTGAAACTTGGTTTACTTTATAAATATCTTATTGATGTTTTTCAGTATATAATGTTGTTTGTACCCATGGTGCTTTTGTAAGTTTTTAGGGTTTATGTTCTTTAACTGTAGGCTTTATGGTTTGTACCATGCTTTATGTAGCCTTTATACTTTGTTAAATCAGTACTTCTATCTAAATGTCATGCATTTTCTTGTTAAGTACTGTCACTCCTGTGCCCTTGTAGGATTGTTCCTAGATGCATATACTTAGTATATTATGCATTGGTTGAGTGTTGGGCATACAAGTAACTTACATTGTTCTTGTTAGCTTGTATGTTCAAGTGTTCATTCCAAGTGTGAATGAGCATAGTGGTCACTACCTTGTAGTGATTACTTGTTTGATCAAGCCATGGTTTGTTTCTTAACTTCATCTTTGCTTGATCACATATTGCCTGCTTCATATGCATTTCATGCTTTTCTGCATACAATGATTATGGTGTATTGTTGTGTTTCAGGAGTTTTATGTTCATATAATTCAAAAGCTTCACAGTTTCTAGAGTTAGGTGTGAGTGAGTTTTGCTCAACTATTCCCAACTCACATGTTAAGTTAAGAGTCTGTTTTAGAGTTTTGTCACAAAATAGCCAAAGGGGTAGATTGTAAGGTTGAATTTAATCAACTATCTTGTTGGCTTTATTCCATGCCAAATTTGCTTGTATTTCAACAATTAGTAATACTGTATTTAGGTGGGATTGTTGTAAGAGTAGTGAGTGAGATAGAGTGTTGAAATGCTCAAGAGTGTGCAAGAAAACAGAGACTCATGATTGGATCTCGTGGGTGACTCGTGGCTGCAAGCCGCTAGAAGATGCACACATGCCAGGCATGCCAGAAGTTGAAGCGTCATGCTAGCTAGAGCACTACAAGATAAAACAGGACAACTGGCCGTTCTGTTATCTCGCGGCTGGATCTCGCGACTCAGTCAGGCCACGAGGCCAAGCCACGAGCCAGCCCTGTTTTGAAAAACCTTACTCTTCAAATTCCATTCTCACCCCAGTATAAAATATCCCTTATATCCACAAAAGAATGAGAGTTTCGAGAGAAAATTTTGAGAGAGAAACCCAAGAGTGAAACAAGATTGATTCATCCACAATCTTCACATAAGAGACTCTTCAAATTCCTCAACTCTCTTCCTCTTCATTGCTAAACCCTTGAGAGGTTTTTACCAAAACCTTTTCTCACCATATCCATTACTGTGAGAGGGCTGTTTGATGTTCTGGGAAGCAGTTAGGAAAGAACCAATATACATTGGTTGATGCTATGGTCAAGTAGCGGAATCCGGGAAGCTAGAAAAGAAATAGGTTCGGCGCAACCTTGTTGGAGCAAGAAGCTTGGAGGGCTTAGGTACACTAGGTAGATTAGGCTTGGAGGGTCTATTACTGTTCATGTATCCCAACTATATTTTCTAGTGGATTACTTACCGCTTGGAGAGCGGTGGAGAGGTTTTATGCCGAGGGCTTGAGTTTCCTCTTCGATAACACATCGTGTGTTGTCCTTGTGTTTGCATCTTCCTTCCCTTAATCTTTGCCTTTTATTTTCTGTTATGGATGTGATTTTAATTGGCTTAGATTGTTTACCAATTTTGTTTATAGCTTGTGTTCATTTTCCACACACTAGTTGTTTGTCATAAAACTTGAATTGGTTATTTTGTAATTAGGGGTCTAAACGTTCAAGGGTGTTTTATACACTATTTGAATTTTCAGAAGAAATACCACCAGACTTGGATGATGTATTCCAAAAAGTTAGTCATCAATAAAATTAAGGGTAAATTATAAGTTTGATCATTAACCTTAACACCAAATGTCAATTTAGTCCATAATGTTTTAAATGTGTCAGTTTAGTCTCTAACATTTTGGTTTTGTATCAAAATAGTCTTTACTATTAAGTGATTTATGAAAAATGCTTATATGACTAACGCTTAAAATAAAATAAAAAAAAATTATTTTTATCCCAAATCAGATGACATGAGTACTGCCATTTCATTTTTTATTTTATTTTTTTTTTAATTTTTTTAGAACAGTTTATGTTAAAATTGGGATCACAAAACCAGTTTATGTTAATAAATCACTGATCACTCAAATCTTTACTTGAGCCTTGCAAAAACGACTGCAACTTTTTATGGACATCTATTTGGTTGCTGAGAAACTTGAGAAAAACAATGGAAACTACGGTCTTGAATATTTGTTGTAGTTGCACGATTTTCCTGGCCCAAATTCTATTGATCAGGCTTTGGCCCAAGGCGCAACCCACAATAAATATTCGTAGAGGATGGGTGAAAGAACTTAGCCTCAGTGAGCCTATTCAGTCTGATGCATGGACAATATTGTTGCAGAAGATAAAAAATACAAGGAGGGATCTCTAACGTATGATTATATTTCTTTAGTCCTGAATACAGTTTTTCCCGTCCCCTTCTTTGAGGGACTCCACTACATTATATATTTCTCCTCCTCTCATCTCAACCTTACACTTGTTGATCATCTAAGCATCTACTCGAGCACCTGTCCCATCAGACGCCTTCATCACTCCCTTTGTGAGTTGCAAAGGCCAAGGTGGTACTGTTCAAGGGTCTTTTCCTCATTAATGCGGCCAAGAGGGTGGTTGGGGCGCAATTAATGTGGTGGTAGCTTTCCATGAGATATTTTGGATTTTATTCATTTTATATGTTGGGAGGATGAACTGAAATGGCTGGGGAGAGTTCCTCGTCTGGGCTTCGTAGTATCCGAAGAGGAGTTACTCCTCGGACAGGTTTCCTTAGCGTTATCGGGACTAAGTAATGCTTCATATGTGGTTTCTCTTTGGACAGGACGCTCCTCGGACAGGCCTGAATTTGGAATAGCCCATTATTTTTGGGCCGGGCCCCACATTTGTTTTGTGATTTTTCCATGTTTTCAAAAATTGAAGGTTTTCTTCTACTGTGCCTAAGATAACAGAACTATAGATCTAGAATATGATTGCATTAGGTTCAGATTGAAGTAATATTGTTCGGTCAGTTTAATGACTGGGATAAATGTATGGAATAAATCTATTAATTATAATCATTTTTCATTGTTGATTAACCAAACCCCAACTCCCAAGTGTTCTATGCTCAGAAGGAGAAAATCAAGCCAAAGAAAGTGAAGCACAAAACCTTGCCAATTCCTTCTTTTCTTACAAGTTAGATTGCCAAAACCAACAAGAACCAACAAGTTATTCCAAAGCTTGAAGACTTTCTTGGTGACTCGTAGTCTAGTTGGAAAGCAATTGAGAGGTCCACATTCTCAACCTTGATGCTTTAGAATTCAGATAATCATAGGTCGCTTGTATGGGGTACAATGATTTTGAGATCCTAATTTTAACAATTTAAAAAAAAAATTGAAAGTTCAAAAACGTGTAAAAACACCTTTGAACGTTTAGACCCCCAAATAACAACTTAATCAATTCAAGCAATATGTCAAACAACTAGTGTGCGGAAACTTAACATATGCTATCATACGAAATTGATTAAATACTATCTAAGCCATAACAAAATAAAATCCACAGCAGATAATTTAAAGGCAAAGATAGAGGAAGGAAGATGCAAACACAAAGACAACACACGATGTGTTATCGAAGAGGAAACCGAAGTCCTCGGCGAAAAACCTCTCCGCCGCCCTCCAAGCGGTAATCAATCCACTAGAAAATATAGTTGGGATACAAGGACAGCAATAGACCCTCCAAGCCTAATCTACCTAGTGCACCTAAGCCCTCCAAGCTTCTTGCTCCAACGAGGTTGCGCCGAACCTTTTTCTTTTATAGCTTTCCGGATTCCGCTACTAGACCGTAGCATCAACCAATGAAGATTGGTTCCTTCCTAACTGCTTCCCAGAAATCCAAACAACAGACTCACAATGATGATGATGGTGAGAACCTGGTTTGGTATAATGCCTCTCAAGGATTTGACAATGGAGAGGAAGAGAGTTGAGGAATTTGAAGAGATTCTAAGGTAGAGATTGTGGGTGAAACAATCTGGTTTTTCTTTAGGGTTTCTCTCTCAAAATTCTCTCTGGAAGCTCTCTTTCAATCGTGGGTAATAGGGGTATTTATACTGGAGTGGAGAGGAATGTGAAACGTCAGAATTCTACAAAACAGGGGTGGCTCGCGGCTTGACCTCGCGGCTTGACTAAGTCGCGAGATCCAGTCGCGAGATAACCGTATGGCCAGTTGTCCTGTTTTGTCCTGTAGTGCTCCAGCTAGCAGACTGTTCACCTTCCAGCATGCTTGGCACGTGAGGTTGCTTCTGGCGGCTTGAAGCCGCGAGTCACCCGCGAGACCCAGCCGCGACACTCTGTTTTCTTGCACACTCTTGAGCAAACTTCACTCTATCTCACTCACTACCCTTACATCAAACCCACCTAAATACAGGGTTACTAAATGCTGAATTACAAGCAAATTTGGCACGGAATAAAGCCAATAAGATGGTTGAATAAATTCAACCTTACAAAAATTATTCCAATTAACAATACATGTCATCTAATGTGGTATTTTCTATCTATCACTTAATGGCATGAATCATTTTGACACAATACCAAAAGGTTGGAGACTAAACTAACACATTTAAAACGTTAGAGACCAAATTGCTATTCAATGTAAAGGTTAAAGACCAAACTTAAAATTTACCCTAAAATAAAACTATTTTTACTCTTTTCACAAAAATATAAATTAAAACAATTAAAAAAAAAAATTCAAACATGTTTGATCATACACTTCAAAGCTTAATTATTGAAATTGTATAGGATTGGTACAAACCATTTTATTTTCTTTGGGACAACCAAATCAATCAACATATTGATAGTTAAAAAAATTGTTCTCTCTCTCTCTCTCTCTCTCTCTCTCTCTCTATATATATATATATGCCTTAATATTAAATTTCAAAATATGCCATCTTATTTGTAACTTCCATAAAGCACTAACGAGGATATAGTTCAGTAATAGAAGCCTCATTTGCTGAGTGTTGAACATAATGGCCTTTGGAATGATCTGACCTTGCCACGTCTAAATTATGCTCCCAATTTGATGGCATGTCTGATTCAATGTTGCTGTGCATAAAGAATGCAGGGTGGGATGGTACCGGAAGAGTGATAGAGTAGCTATTAAGCATAAGCACAATCAAAGCCATGGTTGGTCTATCTGTTACATTTTCCTGAACACATAGTAAGCCAATGTGGACACATCTCATTATTTCAATTGTTGAGCTATGTCTCAATGTGGGATCAATAATATGTGAAGCAGTTCCCTTCCTCCAATTATTCCATGCCTGCAAGATATAATTAAATGGGTTACCTATTATGGGTAGACATAATATTAGAGAGGAAATTATTTTTATGAGAAAATTTTACTTTTCTTCCTTTTAACTATGATAGAGTTGTAATGTTTCTCTAAACTACAAAAATAAATAATATTCCAATTTAACTATTGATAACATGCATTTTATCCCATGTTTGTTAGGATTTTTTTCAATGTTAATGAAAAATTCAAATTCCTAATAAATACTTTTATAAAAAATTGGTTTTTCTTGTAAACACATTGCTTATATTTGAAATTTAAGGGGAACATTAGCTGCACCATAGTTACCATTGTTAAGTTAGGGTAATATAATTAATGGCTATTTTTATTTTGCTAATTTTATGCTTATGTACTAGTGATACACTCACAAGAAAGAGGGAAAAGAATTTATACATACATAGGTTAGAAGGTCCTCTACATTCTCTCCATTTCGAACACAATTGTTCCTCTGTCCACTTACTATCTCCAACACTAACACACCAAAACTAAAGACATCGGACTTCACTGAAAACTGGCCATACATTGCATATTCTGGAGCCATGTATCCACTGCATGGTGGCATTAATAATAATAGTTTGATGTTATTTCCATGAAACAAAGTAAACATTAGTTCTCAACTCTTAAGATACTTACTAGGTTCCCACAATTCTACTTGTATTTGATTGAGTTTGATCTAGTAAAAACAATTTTGCCATGCCAAAATCTGAAATCTTGGCATTCATTTCTTCGTCTAAAAGTATGTTACTTGCTTTAAGGTCACGGTGAATAATTCGAAGCCGTGAATCTTCATGAAGGTAGAGAAGCCCTCGTGCAATACCTCCTATGATTTTGCAACGCATTTCCCAATTCAAATGTACACGCTTGATAGGATCTATGCAACAAATCAAGCATATGATATAATTAATTAAAATATATAGAGGTATTTTCTAACAAGAAATGTAGCCCAAAAGGAAATTTATGAGCACAACTTGATAAAGAGAAGTGCATACATACCAAAAAGGAAGTGATCAAGGCTTGTATTTGGCACAAACTCATATATCAAAAGTCTTTCATTCCTTTCCATGCAAAACCCTAAGAGTCTAACTAAATTACGATGCTGAAGTTTGGCAACCAATAGAACTTCATTCTTAAACTCTAGATCTCCTTGTCCAGAATTTGTTGATAATCTTTTAACTGCGACATCTTGTCCATTATAGAGCGTACCCTAATGATATATCAGAATAAAAATTTGTGTAATCACGAGGAAATTAGAATGTCTTTGACTAATAATGGCATAGTTTTTGTCCATGATATTATACTATACAGTTACCTTGTAAACAGCCCCGAATCCACCTTGTCCAAGCTTATTTGCTTCAGAAAAGTCGTCTGTCGCAACACTAATTGTGCTAAAGTCGAATTGCAAGGATTCCACGCTTGGAATTTCATCATCAATATCTTTACACGAACAAGTCAATACTTACATTAATCAATCAAGTTCATTAATTAAGGAGGAGTACCACTATTTCAAATACATACGCCGATACGCGTACCATACCCGAAATAAGTTTTTTTTCAGTTGCTGTAAAGGAAGTCAGTTGTTGACAGAAAATTTTTATTCAACGTTACTAGAAAAAAAAATTCTTCCTCAAAAAAAAACTTACTAGATAAAAAGATGGCAGCCCAATACCTTCTAATATGGAATTATATTCCTAATTATGTAACATAGGGGAAACCTCCCCCACACCCCCCCCCCTCCCCTAACTCTTATGTAACATAGGGAAACCTCCCCACACCCCCCTCCCTAACTCTTACCCAGTTAAGTTCATCTGAAAAAAAAAAAAAAAAAAAAAAAAAAAAAAAAAACTTTCAACCAATATCTCTCACTTTTATAAACAGTAGGATTTAAAAATTACATCTCTCTAAACTAAGCTCAACAAATTCTTCTACAACAATTTTATATGTTTTGGATTGTTGAAAACTCTTTTTTTTTTTGCCCTTTCATTTTATATTGGGCTAGAAAATAACATGAAATTATTGGCATTAATGCCAAGAAGATTTTGTAGCTCAATAGACACCCTTTAGTGTTTCTAATAGAGATGACCAGGGTTTAAATCCTCATTTTGTATTATAACAATTGAATTATCAAAAAAATCTTTGGACCAAACAAGTAATGGCCAAATTATTTTTCTTCTTAAGCTATTGGGCTCTTGACCCACATTACTTTACTACATAGGCTGGGCCACAGGCCCATATTCTCTTTACCACATGGGTTGAACTTCATGGCCCACAATTAGAAGTGAACTCTACCAAAGCACTCTTGGAAGAATACACAACTCATGAACCTACTCTATTCTAAATAGCATAGATCACAAAGGGCAGTTTGGATTTGAGGGATAAGGCAGAGGGAGTGAAGAGAGTAAAGTAAAGTTGGCTCATTATGCCAATCAACATGATGGTAATATTCTATTCTTTTATTGTTGTGTACGTACACTTATTTTTGTTAAATTTTCTTCATATCCCTTTTTTCTTTTTCTTTTTTAATATATTGGTATATTATCAATTTATAATGCTTTTAAATTGGTTTATTTTCTTAATTTACAATTAAGAAGTTACATTTATTATAATTTTTTTGAAATTGTGGGAATTTGTACTGAGACTATCAATAGAATTTTAATCCCAACATTATTCCTAGTACTCATGGAAGTTGCATCGATCAATAAGGTATGCATCTTCTAATTTGTTATTTCCTTGCCGATATACACAAAGCCTAGTTAACCTTTTGAATAACAGATTATAAAACCAAATTTTCACTTACTTTCTGCTGCTTTTTCCCTTGGACTGCTCACTCTCAAATAGATGCAGATGCAGATGGAGACGATTAGTACAACAAAGGCAACAGATACCACAACTACAATTATGACAGTCCGTAATGTGTTGCTCGGATTCCCTGCAAAAGTAAACCATAAATATATTTTCATTAGAAAATTCTGAGGGATAAGATCCTCAATTAGCATTAACTTACAAACCTAGAAGAGATTGTAAATAAGTTAGAAATTTTATAGCGAAATCAAGGACTAAACATAAACTAGTTCTTTTGACCACATATATTATAAGTTATATTATGGGCATAATGGCATGGATACCTTCTGAAATAGTGGTGGTATTGGTTAATGGTGGAGAAGTGGTGGTATTGGTTGATGATGGAGCTGAAGCTGCAGTAGAGTCAAAGAAGGAGTGGACCGTATACTTGATATTACAGCTGGTTAGAACTACTAACCTACCCACCTTGCCAGCACAATAATCTGGAACAGCTGCAATAGCATAAAGTAAGCAATTAATGCAGTCTTGCTCAGACAAATCAGGCGTGCACTGCACAAGTGCGTATATTTTTCTATAGTCTGTTGTGATTGCACTTCGTGCTGCATACTTGCGAAGAGAACCACCTGCTGCGGCTTCACTTGTTAGGTTATTCAACAACATATTGGCATCATCATTGAACTGAGCTAGATTATCGGCAGATACGTTTTGCATGTCACACACGAGGACATGAAAGGAAGTATCCATGATGCCAAAAATGGAGCTGTTTGAATAACGTAACATACATTGGTCGCACCACCCTACTGCCTCCTTTTGATTGGGACAGTCCTGTGTGAGAAGAATGGAAGAGTTCTTAAGGCAACCACGACAGTCATCTGGATTGACGTCTCCTCTACAGAGTCCAATTGCATATACTTTGTCAGGGTTTTGGCCATAAGAGGAATAGTAGAACCCATAATCAATTGTGGTGTTGGAGTAGAGGGAGGAAAGGACTTGATTGAGGTTTGTCCTGTAGGTACTGTTGCTGGTGTAGTTACCAGAATTGTTTTTACAAGTAGGTGGGAATAGGTAGGGTAGCAGCGCAGAAGCCTGAATGGGAATCAAAATGGCAGAGAGGAGGAAAAGCAAACTTGAGGAAACCACTGCCATGTGTTTAGTGAGGTGACAGGATTTACAACTTAGAAGTTTGTATAGCCACATAAGTTTTTATTGAGAAGTGTAGGGCTTTTAGAGCATCTCCAACAATCACTGTAAAGCTAATTTTGGACCACCAACGGCTACTGTTCACACTCCAGCAGCTTCTTTAAACACACAAATTCTCCAAAAAAAATTTTGGAGTTGCTACAGTAATTCTCTTAATTTAGAGAACACTATATCAACTCCAAACCATTATTTTCTCTTAAATAAATACCTGGTTGAATAAAAAAATATTCTTTCTCTTTTCTCCTCTCTTCCTTGTTCATCTGTCTCTCTCTCAAACGGTAACACAATCAAAACACAAACACAATAACAGATCAAGAACAGGGAAAAATACAAATTTAATTAGAACAAAAAATCTAAAATCATAACAAAAACAACAAATCAAGAGCATGAAAGCCTATCTAAGCTCCATTGTAACAACAAAGTGAATCAGAACAAGATAAAAAAAAAATTAAAAAAAAAAAAAAAGGATAGACGAAGGCCATGTCGGCTGTGTGTGTGTGTGTGTGTGTGTGTGTGTGAAGTGAGCTGAAGAGGAAAGAAAATAGAAGCAGAAATAGAAAAAGTAAAAAAAGAGAGAGCTAGAGAAAGAGAGAGAGAGAGAGAGCTGAAGAAATGATCCGGAATGAACTAGAAGAAAAAGAAAAAGAAGGTAGATAGAGGAAAGGAGTGGGATACGTGGGTGGTGGAGAAAAAACCAAGAGAAAAAAAAAGAAAAAAAAAAGAAAAAAGAAGAAGAAACGTGTCCAGATGGTGTGAAGGGAAAAATAATATAAAAAAATAAGAAACTGCAATTAAGAAATGCTACTACAATATTTTCACAATAAATTTTAAGTAACGAATTGTTATTAGATAATATTAGCAAGTAAAAAAATAATTTCAGTAATGGGTTTAAATTAGAATTAGTAACAACTTTCCAAATAAATTTTTTTGTGAAATTATTGCGTAAAATGTTGTGAATATAACACTTCTCATTGAAAAATATAGTTGTTAAAAAAAGAATAAATGATGATTAAAAAAAGAATAAACAATGAATGAAGAAATAATATTTAAATGAGATAGAGAATGTGATAGAGAATCTGTTGAAAAGTGTATTTGAAAAAGTAGGTAGTTAAAAGCTAAATGTCACTGTTTATTCTCCAAATAGTACAAAAATTTGGAGAAGTTACTGGAAATGCTCTTAGGTTGTGCCTTGTAATTTTTTCAAAGTCTAGGAAGTTTAGAGTTGTGCTAGTGTCACATAAAGTGGCACAATTTGTGCCACCTCTCTACTGCTCACAACTCGCTACGTGGAGCAAGTTGTGCCACTTTATTCAAAAAGTTCATGATCTCGAAAAATCTAAAGTTGAATTGAAACAAGTTTCAAGACAACCTTATTAGTAGTCTCTATTGTTTGCTTCTTCTTCTTCTCTTCTTTTTATGAAGCATGCTCGAAGAATCATCAGCAGTATTTAAAAATAACTTATTCCGAAAGTTGTTCAGTGCAAGACATATGAAAACTGAATGTTCAAATAGCGTATAAAATATCAATAAATGCAAGACATACCAACACAAGCTTATACACAAACAATATATGTGTAGAACCATAATCACACATACAACAGCAATTAAAAGGTAAAGAGTAAGGGAAAAGAGATGCAAACACAAGGATAACACAACGATATGTTCTTGAAGAGGAAACCGAAGAATTTAGTGAAAAACCTCTCCGCTACCCTCCAAGAGGTCAAATGATCTACTAGAGAATAAAGTTGGGATACATGAATAGTAATAGACCCTCCAAGCCAAATCTACCTGATGCACCTAAGCCCTCCAAGCTTCTTGCTCCAACAGGGTTACGCTGAACCTTGTCTTATCCAGCTTATCGGATCTCGCAATAAGCTCCATATTGCATCTGCCATCCTTGGTATCTTCTAATGCTTCCCAAGCTCCAAAAACACTCTCAACACTTTGAATGAGTGTGGATAGTGTTGGGGTACAAATCTCCACTCAAGATATGATAATGGGAGAGAGAAGGAGAATAGGGTAGAATGATTTCTCACTAAGGATGAGTAGCTTTCTCTCAAAAAGATGAGTGTGTGTGTTGTAGAAAACCTATCTAGGGTTTTTCTCTTTAAATGGAATCCTTGCAATTTCTGTGGGTAATAAAGGTATATATAGTATAGGTGAAGGGTAAGAAAGTCACAATTAAAAATCCTCCAGGCAGAGAGTTTTGCAGGTATCTTGTGAGAAGGCCTTACCTGTGAGATACTCACAAAATCCTCTAAGTTGGCATAACTCTTCAGCTTCCAGCATGTGCTTCTCATGTGGCTCTTTTGCGAGTTAGCTTATAGTGAGACACTCGCGAAATCCTCTTGTGATTTACAACTATATTTTATGTTGGCTTTATTCAATGACAAGAAGTGTTGTATTTGCTTTATTTTGTTTCTTGTATTTTGTGAGATTTTATTGTATTGGGTTTAGTATTAAGTTGGTGAAGAATCGAGCATGAATTGAAGAACAAGTGGATTTTGCGAGTGCCTCGCTAGAAGCTAAATCGCGATTTCACGAGTGTTAGGTTGTGCCTCGCTAGAAGCTAAACCTCGTGAGAAGAAAATGCTAGAAACTGAAGAGTCATGCCAGCTTGGAGGATTTCACGAGTGTCTCACGGGTAAGGCTTTCTCACGAGATACCTGCGAAACTCTTTACCTGGAGGATTTTTAAGTGCGACTTTCTTATCCTTCACTTATATTATATATACTCTCATTACCCACAGAAATTGCGAGGCCATTTAGAGAAAAAAACCGTAGATAGGTTTTCTACAACATACACACCCATCTTTTTAAAAGAGAGCTATTCATCCTTAGTGAGAAATCATTCTAGCCTCTTTTCCTTCCCTCTCCCATTGTCATACCTGGAGTAGAGATTTGTACCCAAACACAACCCACATATTTTTAGAGTATAGAGATTGTATTGGAGCTTGGGAAGCATTGGAGATTTGTCAAAAGAAGCCGATGAGGTTTGGCAGATGCAATAGGGCATTTTGCGGGATCTAGAGAGCTAGAGAAGACAAGATTTCGTTAAGTCAGTTGGTAGCAAGAGCTTTGAAGGTTCAAGTACATGGGGTAGACTAGGCTTGGAGAGTCTTTTATTATTCGTGTACTCCAACTTTATTATCTTGTGGATCGATTTACCACTTGGAGGGCGGCGGAGAGATTTTTTGTCGAGTTCTTCAGTTTCCTCTTCAATAACACATCTTGGTGTTATCTTGTATTTGCATCCTTCTTTTCTACTCTTTTAGCTTTCATTTTATTGTTGATATTGATGAATATAGCTTGGAGTAGTTGTATTGTATGTTTGCTTGCATTTACTCTATTCCTTACTTAGTTTAAGTTAGAGTAAAATCAATCGAGCCATAAGTTTTATTTTGGGGGTCTAAACAGCTCTGGTGTTTTCACAGATATTCGAGCTTTCAAAAACAATATATTAGTTGGTTGAGGACCTATTCAAATGAATTATCAATTGGAGTATTAAAATTAGGAAGAGAAGAAAATCGACGGCCAGGAATTGCGTGGAAATAGGCAACTGGTATTAAATGCATAACATGTGAAAGCTTGACTTCAGCCTGGTTTTTAACAAGTTGGAGTTGCTTGAAAACGATATATTAGCTGCTTGAAAACGATATATGAAAACAATATATTAGCTGGTTGAGGACCTATTCAAATGAGTTATCAATTGGAGTATTAAAATTAGGGAGAGAAGAAAATCGACGGCCAGGAATTGCGTGGAAATAGGCAACTGGTATTAAATGCATAACATGTGAAAGCTTGACTTTTGCCTGGTTTTTAATTGCTTGACCGCTCGTGTAAATGCTGAAAAAATTGGGAAAGTCCATTGCCTAGGGCCCCTAATAGAGAAAGGCCCCAAATTTGAGGGGCAAAAATTGTTTTAAAAAAAAAAAAATATATATATATATATATATATTTTGGGGAGATATTAAAAAATTTTAGTTAACATTTTTTTTTACACTATTAAGAACGCCAAAAAAAAAATAAAGTAATGTTAGAGTTAGAGATAGAGATAAAACAAATTTAAATAAATAGATCTTACAAATAAACGTGTTACTAATCACAAATAATTCAAATAGAAAAATGTTAAAAATACTATAAATTTTACTACATAACTTTTATTTATTTATTTTTATACAAGATAAAAATTTTATTTTAGTCTAATTTAAGTGTATGTATGTAAAGCTTTCTCTTGGAAATTTAAACTCCAACCCTTGCTTCCCACACTCCATAAATACTCATACTTGTAGAGTGGCCATTACATCAAGGTTGCCGGGTGGTTTACATGACTTTTATAATTTGATGTGATAATAAATATGATAGGTGGATTTTAACAAAATATTAAATGCAATTTTTAATGAATTTTTATAATTGGTGATATATTTTTGTAATTTTCATGTTGTAAATTTTATAATATCTCTAGCATTTTTAAAAGCCTTATGTCACTAATCACATCCGTTACAATATCAATTTGTAATAAAATTTGCTATAACTTTAGCATTTTCTTAAAAAAAAATATATCATATTAAAAAGTAAAAAGAATGAATTAAAACAAATTATTATATAAAATGAAGATTTTGCATTAGCCCCCAAAATGTTTGGGCCGGCCCTACGTGTAATCCACACTGTAAAGGCATTGGATGATGAACCATAGTTAAACTCCTCATGATCATAAATACCCTCATCTCTGCTACCCTTTTGAAATTGTTAAAACACTGCCAAAATTTATTGGCTGAAGCATGCAATTAAAACAAGACAAATGCACACACGTCATTTTTTACTGTTATTAAATTGACAAGATCTTTATTGATTTGTTAAATAGATCTTTCGCTAACTATTTTATTAGGTAAATTCTAATAAATTGTCCTGAAATTTTTGGCTAATACTAACTAAATTCAAGACTTTTAAAAAATTGACCAACTTGATTCTCAAAGACAATTTAGTCTCTAACTCCGTTTATCACCTTTATTTTATTCTCACATTCTTTCTTCTCCCCTCGTTCTTGTCTCAGACCCCTCTCTTCACTCTATTCTCTTCTTCCACACCCACCCACTGCCATTCTTAATATTGCTGGAGTTTGAGGCTTCTTCTCTCTCTCATAAAAGACTCATCATCTAATGGCTCATGGTAAGGTGCGTTGTATACTGCTTGACTACTCTTTTATTTGTAACAAATGAATGCTAGTGAGTTTTAATTCTTATATTCATTTGATTTTGTGGATCTGGAACAAGTTTTTTCAGCATTTCATTGCCTTGGACGAAGCTCAAAGAACTTCCTTGTGCACACAAATATGTTAAACTGAGAGTAAGAATTCATTAGAGTAGAGATTTGGGTCTGTGATCTAGCTCGCTGATCTTCCTACCATTGTTGTGTTGATATATGGCCATGCTTGTAAGATGCTTGCTGATCAATTTATTGGAGGTTCAATTATTGACACGGACAGCCAAAGCGGTCAAGAGTTGGTGAGTAAGACACCAAGAAAATTCTTCCATAGACCCACTTGGCTTTCTACTGTTAACAAACGCTGCCTCTTTGATTTGGGCTGAAGCCAAGATGAAGTACCAAGACGTCAACATTGAAGAGAGGGGTTTGAATCTGAGATGAGAAAGAGGAGTGATAATAGAATGTGTATAAAGTAACGGTGATAAACAGAGGTAGGGACTAAATTGTCTTTCAAGGACTAAGTCATTTTTTTAAAGTCTTGGACTTAGTTACTGTTAGTATTAACCCAAAACTTAGGATGCTTAATTATGGGAATTTATATATATATATATATATATACACACCACATATGTATGATGTTTCAGTATGTCAATTTTAATGGCACTGAGATTGTAAGGAAAAAAAAAAAAAACAAACAAACAAGAGAACCATCTTCGAATTAATTAAATCCATCCTTTGGTCAGAAAAGCCTCCAACAAATTGTACTTCACCATGCTAATGATGCTAAGTACGTATTTCTTATCTTATGTATGTCAAATTTTTATTTAGGGTAAATTCCAATAAGTTACCCTAAGGTTTGGGCTAATACCAACTAGGTCCAAGTCTTTTAAAAAATGACCGACTTAGTGCCCGTTTGTTTCCACGTTTTAAACCCAAAAAGCGCTTTTTGAAAAAAGCCAAACCAAAATATGCGTTTGGTGAAGCCCAAAATGCAACTTTTTGATAAAAGTTGCGTTTTGGGCATAGACCAAAAATAAGGAGAAACGCGGAAATTTTTATGGACCCTCAGGGGTCCATAAATGAAAACGCGCAATGCGTGTTTTCAGTAGGTTACCGTTACAAAAATAAAATTACGGAAATACCCATCAAATAGCACAAACCCACGGCCACAATCCAAAAACACATACCAAAAATACACATAAAAAGACAGAAAGAAAGAAGAAGAAGAGGAAGACGAAGATTAAAATCATTACCCAAAACACAAACCATAATCCAAAAATACAAAAATCAAATAGCACAAACCCACGGCCAAACAACCATAAACACATAGAAAGACAGAAAGAAAGAAGAAGAAGAGGAAGAAGAAGATGAAGACAAAGAAAAACGAACCCACAGTGTTCAGTTAAGGTTGTGAGGCTTCTCAATTTTTAGTTCATGTCCGCGAGCAATTTGCTTCACATAAGTCAAGAAGCGGAAGTGGAGATCTTTTGAAAAAAAAAAAAAAAAAAAAAAAAAAAAAAAAAGAGAGAGAGAGAAGAAATTGAGAGAGCCGGAGAGCTTGGGAATTGAGAGAGGCTTCTGGAAACAAACAAAAAAGGAAAAAGGAAAAAGGAAAGAATGAGAGAATGGTAGAGCCTTCTGGAAGGTGGAGGTGTAGGAAAAAGGAAAGGGTGTGGACAAAAGAGTGTACACGTGTGTGGTGGGATAAAATACAAGAGAAAAAAAAAAAAAAAAAAAAAGGAAAAGGTAACGTATGAAGGGGAAAAAAAAAGGAAAAGTATTAGAAATCACAATTTTAAAATATTACCACAATATTTTCACAATATTTTCACAATAAATTTTAAGTAATTAGCTAATATTGATGAGTAAAAATATAATTTTAGTAATGGGTTCAAATTAGAACTAGTAATAACTTTTCATATAAGATTTTGTTATGATTCTTGTGAAAGTATTGCAAAAAATATTGTGAATGTAACACTTTTTGTTGAAAAATATAATTGTTGAAAATGAATAGAAAAAGAAAAATAAATATTAAAAAAGAATAAATTTGATTACAAAATAAAAATTAAAAAAGTGGATAGGCAAAAAATAAATGTCATTATTGATTATCCAAACAACACAAAAATTTGTCTAACCTGCTGGAGATGCTCTTTTATATACATTGTCCTTTTTTGTCATTTATCCCTTAAATTGTCACTTTTATAAGTGCTAGCCAAACACTCAGCTTTTTCAAAAAGCACTTTTTAACAGTTTTTATCAAACACTCAACTTTTTGAAAATGCACTTTTTCAATTATGCACTTTTTGAAAACTCCACTTTTTCGTTATGCACTTTTACAAAAAGCTGAACCAAACTCACCCTTAGTCCTTGAAAGACAATTTAGTCCCTAACTTTGTTTATCATTGTTACACTACAAGAATTTTGGCCTTTTGCGACCAATGTTTTAGTGACGATAAAAAAGTCATCACTATTAGGCACACATTAGCGACGATAATATATGGTCATCACTAATAAGTGCATGGTAGCGACAACACTAAGGAAGTCGCTAATAAGTCGTCGCTAACATCATGGAGGGAATTTTATTTACTTTTGGAAAATGGAGGGAAACTTTTAGCGACGACAATAAATTTTATAGTGACAACATTTACATCACAAAAATAAGATTTATTTTAATGACGACATCTATCGTCGCTAATAATAATATTTAGTGATGACCTTGTGTGTCGTCGCTGATATGTGGCCAAAAAATATATAGTAAATATATTATGTATATACTTTCTTTATCAGCGATGACACATTGGTCATCGCTAAAAAATGGCTATTAGCGACGATATAATTTATCGTCTCTAATAGTCACCTTTTAGCAATGATACAACATGTTGTCGCAAATATATCTACCAAAATATAATGGAGGGAAAATTTTTCACTCTCAAAAAGTGGAGGGAATTAATGGAGGGAAGCAGATTATATATTAGTGACGAATTAGGTCGTTGCTATTAGGAGTCTTTTAATGACGACAAAGATTGTCATCACTCATATGTGGCCAAAATAATTTTGATATAATATGATTTTTTTTAATCAAATCCTCCAAAATTCCTCTTAAAATATTTAAAATGACATAAATTCCTTTAAAAATATTTGAAATGATTAAAATACCACTAGCCTCATCAAAATGACCAAAATACCCCCAAACTTATACCCTGACCAAAATAATCTCGAAACATCTAAAGTAATTTAAAACACCCCAATCTGTTAAAAAAAAAAAAAAAAAAGGGACAAGGGAGAGCTTGTTGCTTCAAAATACTCTTAAATCATAATTTTACCCATTTGAAACTCAAAATCGAAAAAATAACAAAAATCGAGAAAGTTCTGATTCCACTCAAAATACTGACTAATACCCATACTTATCAAAATGTGAATCGTATCATGAATCAATTTTGATTTTTGTGTATCATGTGTCATAAGATACACAAATACTTAATAAAATCATAGATATACATATATATGAAAGGTATATTTATTATAAATTCATAAAATATTCAACTAAACCAATTCAATCATTAATTATGTAATAATATTTACCAAAACTAAGTAAATCAAATTAAAATATATTTATAACATACATATTCAAATTGATTAAAATCAGAAGTGATAATACATGATATATGAGCCAAAATAATAATTTTTTCATCATGCATCTTGTCTAATCAACTTTATCTAAGTCAATGTTAACATGATATTCATTATCTTGCAAAATTATTTCTTCACTGATATTTTCTAACAACTTTGCCAATACCCAATAATCCACTGAAACCTTCCCATTGAACTTCATTTCACCAAATCCAATGGTCTCGAGACCATCGATTAAGTTTGACCTGGTTTGACCAATTTTAACTAAATTTTGACCGCACCTATCTTTAAATCCAATCGTTTGATTGTAACCATAATTTACTAGAATTAACCTTTCATTACACTCTTCAAATCCAACGGTCAAATTCTAGATCAAATTATGGCGCGTGATGGACATGTGTGGTGTACCTGTATGGTTCTATTATCTCAATCTGACCATCCAATTGGTCTCAAATTTCGCCAACACCAATATGTCACTATACTCTTGAAATCCAATGATCAAGATTTGAATATGAATTAGAGCATGATGGTCACATGCCATGTGGCCCCATGAAGATTTAGTTATCCTTATTCTCATAATTTGATCATCCGATTAAAATTATGTTTCCCAGATTACTTCCTTTAAAGTTATGTTTTCCCTCGGGTCATATAAGGGAGTGACAGAAGTACTAGTTCAAAGTACTACCTTTGAAATTATATTTTCCATAAAAAATACTAATTTTCAAAAAATTCATATTTAAATGGAAGATACTAGTAGGTGCTTCCTTGGATCAAACTAGGGGTGTCCATAGGTCGGTCCGGGTTGGGTTTGTGCCCAACCCGAAACCGATCCAATTCCATCGGGTGGCAGATCGACGGACCAACCACCGACCGATTCTACCTACGGGTCGGATCAAGTCGGATTTTTCCTGGGTCGAGTTGTTTCGCTCAAAACCGAGAGAATAGTGGTAGATGATCGACCACTACCAAATTTGGATGGAGATCACGAGATCACCACTAGACTTGGATGAAGAACTCAAGATCTCCACTCGATTTTGGCAGAGATTGCGAGATCTACACTAGATCTGGGTGGAGAACTCAAGATCTCCACTCAATCTGGATAGAGATCTTGAGATCTCCACCAGACCTGGGTGAAGAACTCAAGATCTCCACCAGATCTAGGCAGAGAAAGGGAGATCTCCACTAAAACTAGGCTGATCTAGGAGAGAAAAAGAAAAGAAAGGGAGGAAAATGAAACAAATCTACCTATACTTCAGTCATGTCGGCTTCGGCAGGTTGAGAGAAGTGAAACCGAAACTCGAACCGACGAGGGTCGGGTTTCGTTGGACAAAACCATCACTGACAGCGGTGTTGCTCAGGTCAGTCGGCCTTCGGTTCTGGTGGTCGAGGGTTAAGCGGTTTTGGCAGGTCGAGCGGGTCTTGGACATCCCTAGATCAAACATGAGATTTTTAGTTTATCTTGACATTAACCCTTACTAATTGTGGGTTTTTCAAATTGTTTTCAAACTAAAGTTATTTTTGTTTTTCCTCTAAAATCAAAACCATTATTATCTAAACACGTGTCTTATTCTTGATGCATGTAAGATATCATGAGACATATGCCCCTACGGCTAGGTAAGTATATTTTAAAATAATCAAAATACTCCCAAAACAACTAGAATGACCAAAATTCTCTTGAAACATCTAAAATGACCCAAATGCCCCAAACCTTTAAAATGACCAAAATACCCTCAAAATCTTCAACGGTATCAGGACCATTTATTAAGTTTGACCAGATTTTACCAACTTTAACTAAACTTTGACCGCACATTTCTCTAAATCTAATCATTTGATTGTGACCATAATTTACTAGAATTAAACTTTCATTACACTCTTCAAATCCATTAGTTAGATTCCAAATCTAACTGTGGCACGTGATGGACATGTGTTGCGTACTTGTATGGCTTTGTTATCTCAATCTAACCATCCAATTGGTCTCAAATTTTGCCAACACTAATATGTCACCACCATACTCTTGAAATCCAATGATCAAGATTTGAATATGAATTGGAGCATGATGGTCACATGCCTTGTGGCCCTATGAAGATTCAATTATCCTTGTTCTCATAATTTGACCATTCGATTAAAATTATGTTCCCCAAATTACTTCCTTTAAAGTTATTTTTCCCTTGGATCACATATGGGAGTGACAGAAGTATTAGTTCAAAGTACTACCCTTAAAATTATATTTTCCATAAAAAATACTAATTTTCAAAAATTTATTTTTAAAGGGAAGATACTATTAGGTGCTCCCTTGGATCAAACATGAGATTGAGGAATCTTGACTTGTTTAATAAACTTATCAGGTTAGTGTCGACCCATTTAGTCAAATACTCATGAGTCGGTACAACACAAACCTGACACGTAAACACAAATTGTCACTCCTACAACCTAATGTGAGTGCTCTAAAATAGCTTTGAAGTGTGTGTTTGGATATCGTTTATTTTGCAGAAAACTAAAAATTTATTGCTGAAAACAATAAAAATAATAATTTCTAGATTACTGTTCACTGTTGAAAATACTATAGTTTTGCAAGAAGAGCCGGTCAAAAAAAAAAAAAAAAGCAAAAATGCAAACTTGCAGACGTGATCCAAAAGGACACGTAATATTTATGTGGGTGTGTTATTTTTTTTGTTTTCAATTTTCTAATTTGATTGAGGTGAAATAACAAGTAATACGTCATAATTTTTTAATAATAAAATTGACTTAAATAAATAAGTTATTAATTTATAATAATAAATAGTAAAATTTATTGGAAAAATTTCAAAAAAAAAATTAAAAAACTTTTTTTTTTTTCAAGTGAAACCTACCACGTTCCTATCAAACTAACCAATTTAATTAATTACCATTAAAGTTCCTCAATTTTTTTTTTTTATTACCATTAAAAATAATAAGTTTTAAATAAAATGAAAAAACTATTGGGTCATTGACAAAAGCCCAAACGACTTCGTTTCTCAAGGGCGCCAAACCAAAATATTTTTCCCACGCCTGTATTTTCACATCAGTTTTCAATTTCATTCTTTATCACCAATCACTGAGATTTCAAAAAGGAAAAAAAAAAAAAAAAAATCACCAATCACTGATACGTCTCTCTCTTTGTGGCTCACTCTCACCGCTTGCGATCAAGCAACCGCTGCCACCGTGTGAACCACCCTCACCTCTCTCTATGCCACTCACCCTCAAGGCACTCACCACTGTTCTCTCTCCATCTCACCATTTGGGTCCCTTCCTAGGAAAGCTTTGTTCTTTTCGATCTTTGTTTTGGGTATTTGACACAGGTACCAACTTTGTGGCTTTATTTAGAGATTATTGTAATGTTGATTATGATTTGCCCTTTTTGTATACGAATGTGTTTATCTCAAAGAAGCCAATACCGTACTGTACCGGTTGGTACAGCCGGTATTTATCTTACCGGTCGGTGAACGGGTACAGAAACACTTATGTTTCGTTCCGCTTCAAATTTCGGCCGATACCGGACTATACCGGCCTTACCGAAGAAAATCGGATGTTTCAGCCAGTAAAACTGATTTAGGCTGGTAAAGAAAAAACCAGAAAAACATACCTCTAAAAAAGAAAAAAAGCCAAGCAAATGTTATTGCCACTGCTTTCAGCCTTGCACCCTTCTCTGTTTCTTATTCTTGCATTGTTTTAGTTTTACAGCCTTTTTCTTGCCCCACTTCTTCTTCTTCTCTGTTTTACATCATTTCTCTTGTGGGTGTACTGAAGATCTGGCTGGAAGGCATGCCAAATTTATTTCCTTCGGTGCTCTTCTCAATGCAAAAGTTAAAAAATATATATTAGAAGTTAGTTTCTAGGACACGTGGTTGATGGGAGGGTGTAAAGAGTTTGAAAAAAGTTTTGGGTTTTGCCTTATTCAATGTGAATGACAGCCATCACTCTTTTTGAAATTTAAAACTTAAGCTTTTTTCTTTATTTTTTTAGTTGACTGAATCGTACTCATATGACATTTCGGCTCATTGTTCAAGTAAAAAAAAAAAAAAAAGTCTTCATTTTATTTTTATTTTTACTTTTCATATATTTTTCATTATAAAACTACTTACTTTTTATTTTTTAGGAATTAATCCAAGGTAAAAAAAAAAAAAAAAAAAAAACTAGATCTATACAAGTACTTGAATATCTATATTATTATTATTATTTTACGATTACAATGTTTGGTTGGCTTAGAAACTTAGAATGTAATATTTTATATATATATATATATATATATATAAGTAATTAGTGATAATTCCGAAATTGTATATCAGTATTAATTGGTACCGATATATTTCATACCTATGATCAAACTAAAACAGCTTTCGGTACAATATTGACTCTCTTGGTTTGTCTAGTTTGTTAGTTTTAATTATTTATATGATTTTCTCTTATACCTTTTTTTAGTGATTAACTGAGATTATTTCTATTTTTAATAAACTCTATTGATATTTCCTTTATTATTAGTCGCTAGTTTTGATGTATTTGGTACTATCAAATTGAGATAGTGGCCTTTTCAATTGCAAACTTTACAATTGGATTCCAAATATTAATTTATTGTAATTTATATTAAATGAATTTACTTACACTTGGTGGTTGATTTCTAAGGGAGCGTACTGCATAGGTGTGATTCTAAAGTTGGTAAAGCTTTTTAAAGAAAAACTTTGGGTTAAAGGTCTGGGAAATTTCATCATAAAGATGAAACTTGGTCTCACCTTCAGAAAGATGCTCTGAGGCATAGATACAAACATTTGAGGAAGCAATGTAATGATGCAAGGTTCTTCTTGAGCATAGTGGGTTGTCTTGAGATCAGGAGAAATAGAAACCTTTGAGATTATGTCTAGGATTCTTATACCTTGGTGAATTGCCATTTATCCTTTCTAGTTTCAAAATAATTCAATAAAGTTGGTTTGCTTATATTGTTGTATTTTCATAGTAGTGTTTCTTAATCTACAATATTAGAGTCCTTTCAGTTGCATTATCTCAGTTTTTGTCACCCAAAATCTGATGTTGTAGAACTCACAATTTTCAGTTTAAATTAACTTTATTTGTGATTGATTTATGGAAATTCAACTTTTGATGGAAGGTATAACCAAGCGGGTCAAGATTTGGTTTTAATGGTGTTTGTGTGAGTTTCTTTTGTCAGGCCTTCCACTCCGTGTAAAAAATTAATTATATGGATTGTAGTCAATGAGAAATTTGGTGAAAGTGTATAATGTGTCTTAATATATGTGTTCTTGTTCAGATTGCGTTGATTACAATAGAATTTTGTCAAGTAAGTTACTCTGGACAGTAGTCAGTGAGCAGTTACTAAAGTCACTCTCAGGACATGGAGGACTATGAGCTGTGAGTAATGATCTCTGTCTCTCTCTCTCACACAATACTACATATAGGTAGAAAATATTCATATGATCAATTTATGACCACCTGCAGATGTATAGATGGAGGCCATGTGAAAACTACACTAGCATGTATAAAATACAGGTGCATTAGCTGCCCATTCACTAATATGATTAGTGTAAAAAATTGTCTAATTACTGTTTTTATAAGTCTTTTACTTTACTATGATGCAATGACTACATTATGCTTTCCTGAAAGTGTCATGTAATTATGTAAAAGTAGTGAAATGAAATCTCCCAATTTTTGTTAATGTTTGAGATTAATGATTCTTTTAAAAGCTATATGAAATAAAAATAAGTGTACCGTATCCATTTAGAATAAATTCTCTCATAATAATGAGTAATTTTGAAATTGTGGGTGAAGAGGTTGACCAATTATTTGCTAATAGTCATTCCCATGGTCCATTATTTTATTGACCTTATGTTAGAGCAATTGCACAGAAGAATTTAATTGGTCTTGCATACAAAGTGCAAGCTTTGACTTGGATGGTTGCATTATTCAGTAAACAATTTAGACTTCTTGGTGGCAAAGAAGTACTGGATGATTTTTATTTAAGTTTAATGAAAGACCATACATGCATCAAGGATCACTAGCTACAACGAGGGGGATTTGAACTGTTATGCCATTGTCATTGAGCTACAAAATTCTTGGTGACTAATATGCTATTACAAGGTTAACAAAAGACATTATAAATCCATGTGTTTTGGTTGTGCAATAAAGTTTACCTTGTCCACTACCTTGTATTTAAGCCTTAAATGTCAGATAGAATATATATTGATCTCATATGCTTGGTTGGGAATCCAAATAGTCTTTTAAACTTGAAAATCATCACTGTGTTCTATGGGGATAGCCCTTTTGTTATCACAAGTTCCTTCTCTTTTTATTTTTCTATTCCCCTTGCCTCACCATATTTTCATTACATAGTTAAATCGCACCAGTTTTTATCATTTTCTTTTTCTTTTTTTGGGAATTGGTTTGATTTGGTGTTGGTTTTGGAAGTAATGGAGGAGCAGTTTATACTAAGAGTTACGCCTTTTGTTGCAAAGCGACTAGATTTCCTCTTGAGTGAAAATGAAAATGCTTCATCTTCAGAAGACAAGTCATAGGATTTGTCATTTTCGGGTGAGAATGTGCACTCCTTGATCAAACTTACTTTGCAAAACTATTTTGTGATATTCTTGAAAAGAAAAATTTGATGACAATGTCTAAAGCAAGAAGATGATGCATTAGGATTGCTCTGCATTCACAGATCCATTTTATGTCCTTAATGCGTAGTTCCATTCGTCTACTTGTTGAAAGCCTTATTTTTATTGTTTGATATTGCTTATTACAATGAGGGGTTTTTTGTGAGTTTAAATTATTAAGGAAAAAAATGTATATCTTCCAATATTAGGAGAGTGAGATGAGGACAAACAAAGCAAATGTTTTGTTTGTATAGTCATAAGTTTCATCATATCAACTATACTGTAGTCCTTATTTCACTTCCATAATGAACCCTTAGTTTTACTTTTACCGCAAAGTATAATCATTCAACTGATTGTAGAAGTTGACTCTCTCTGTGACAAGGAAGAAATTATTTCCCTAATAGGTCACATACTTGAAGATGCAAAAACTAATGGAATAATTATATCCTCTTCAAAAAAAAAAAAAAACCTTATTACTCATTGTTATGGAGTGAGCTTATGAACCACATTATGTTAATAATTTTCTTTATAAAAAATAGTTTTTTTTTCTTACTTTTTTTTTTTGAAATATTATGTTATCTATTTACATTCTTTGTTTTCATATGGTTATAAACAACAATCATTTATCTAAAAATTAATCAAAAAATTAAAAATTGTGCCCCTAAGTTAGTTAGAATAACTCACTAAGTTTAGTTTGATGGGGAGTCTCCTCAAGCATGAGCTATAGCCATTTGTTGATTCTATTCTTAGCCTTTTTTTTAGTATTCTTGTATGTCTTCATTTTCGGATTCTTGTAATTTTTTATAGAATGTGATTGTGATTGTGATTGTTTGGAATTTTATTTGTGCAGTTTGAGAATCTGTCATTTGAAGTATTTATGTAGGCATCTATTGATTGCTTTTGATTGGAATTGTTGGTTAGGAAGAGAGCTTCAAAGAAGACACTATTTCTATAAGGTATGTTACTAAATAAATTAGTTTCCCTAAACATTTGACAATTAGGTTCCATTACATGCTACACTACTTTTTTTTGTTGTTGTAAAGACTACACTACATATTAACATATAACCACATCTACAAAGCAACAAGTTTTGGGCTAAAAATGTTTTCTCCACCAAATGAACCACCACATGAGATGATTGACTCAACGCCCCTTTCAAATGAGCAAGGAGGCTTTATTGTATCTTGCAAGTGCAAGTGTATTTTTCATGTAGATATCTTTTTTATCGTATAAACTTTGAACAAATATCTTTTTCAAGAATCATGTGTTTTATAATGGGTTTGGTTTGCACTATTTTGATGGATTTTAAACTTATGGAAAAAGATGTTTCCTATTAAGAGATAGTGGGACGATTGGATTGGTTGAGCCTTGGAGCCACTTCATATTAGGTTTTTCTTAGTGCAATCTTGGTGATGTAAAAGCCTAAAAGGGGTTGTGCTCAAGGCATCAACAGTGACATTGAATTGTGTTCAGGTCATGAAATTTTAATTTTAGGCTATGGGTCACAGAACCTCTCTAAAATTTTTGACCATTGTTTCCCTTGCAGAGCTTCCTCCAGGACCTTTGCTCGAGAAACTTGCAAAGGAACTTCGCCATTGACTAGTTCTTTTCATCAGTCTCTCTATGATTTCATGGAAGCACACATGTCCATGCATTATTGAGATGATGAAGAGGGGAGATATATTTCATTGCAAAAAGTTTCTGCTTGGTTGCATATCTTCACGAGGAATTCGTTATCATTGTATTTGAGTGAATAGATTGGAGCTTTTATTATGTATATGATATTGAACTTGGGTATTATTTTCCCTTCTTAGTAGTTATTGATTGAGCAGTTTTTATGCTTATATGAGTATTTGTGATTGAAAATTTTTTATGTGCATAGGATTGTGCTTTGTTATTTCCCAACAGGTACCCATGTAAAATTCCGAATGAAAATTTTAAAGAAAAATTAAAAAATGTAAAATATTATTAGCGATGACAATGTCAATGCTAATATTTTATCATATCATTAGTGACGAAAAACAATATCATCGCTAATATGTAATTTTTAGTGATGACATGTTTGTGGTTGCTTATATATCATTATCTGTGACAACAGCAAGCGTTGTCGCTAGTAATGACATATTAGCGACAACAAAAATGTCGTCGTTAATAATAATCTACTAGCGACGACATAAAAATTTGTCACTACTAATGAGCTAGTAGCGACGACATTTTGTCTTGGGTTCTCAAGTTATTTATGACGACAATTGTTACTATTAGCAATGATTTTGTCGTCGTTAATGGTATTGTATTTGTGATGACATTAATATCGTCACTAAAAAACTTTTTTGTTACCATTTTCGTTTAACGAAAGTTTGCGACGACATTTTTCGTCGTCAATATAATTAGCGACGATATTTAAAGCATTAGCGACGACTATATGCCGTCGCTAAAGACCAAATTTCTTGTAGTGTTACTTTATGCACGTTCTATTATCACTCCTCTTTCTCATCTCAGATTCAAACCCCTCTCTTCAATGTTGATGTCTTGGTACTTCATCCTGGCTTCAGCCCAAATCAAAGATGCAACATTTGAGTGTTAACAATAGAAAGCCAAGTGGGTCTTTGGAAGAATTTTCTTGGTGTCTTACTCACCAACTCTTGACCGCTTTGGCTGTCCGTGTCAATAATTGAACCTCCAATAAATTGATCAGCAAGCATCTTACAAGCATGGCCATATATATATCTACACAACAATAGTAGGAAGATCAGCAAAATAGATCACAGACCCAGATCTCTACTCTAATGAATTCTTACTCTCAGTTTAACATATTTGTGTGCACAAGGAAGTTCTTTGAGCTTTGTCCAAGGCAATTAAATGCTGAAAAAACTTGTTCCAGATCCACAAAATCAAGTGAATATAATAATTAAAACTCACTAGCATTCATTTTTTTACAGATAAAAGAGTAGACAAGCAATATACAATGCACCTTACCACGAGCCATTAGATGAGTCTTTTATGAGAAAGAGAGAAGAAGAGGCCTCTAACTCCAGCAATATTAAGAATGGCAGTGGGTGTGTGTGGAAGAAGAGAGGGGTCTGAGACAAGAAAGAGGGGAGAGAAAAGAATATGAGAATAAAGTAAAGGTGATAAACGGAGTTAGGGACTAAATTGTCTTTGAGGACCAAGTTGGTCATTTTTTAAAAGTCTTCAACTTAATTGGTATTAACCAAAATCTCATGGTAGTTTATTGGAATTTACCCATTTTTTTATCATTTATTTTTAATCATTTCTCCTAGACAGTTTTGAAAACATTTGCGAGAAGAAGAATTATTGCATAAAATGGAGCATTATCTTATTTTGAAAATAAAAAACCCAGTATCCTACCAGGGAGAGTTCAGCATTGTTCTACTAGAAATTTCTAAATAAAACTTTAGTTCCACCGAATCGATGTTGTACATGTTATAATATCTGCTCATTACTTTATTTTTTTTTTTTAAATACTTTTTTTTTTTGGTTTTGTTTTAGAGTCTAAATTTTAGAATTCCATTAAACACTGGTTAAGATTATTGACGGGTGAAATGTTTAAAATACAAGTAAACCTTTGGTACAGCTCTTTACATGAAGGACACTAGGCTTTCTAATTAAATTTAAAAACTTGATTGTATTGACAAATAAAACATAATCAATAATATCATTTCCAAGTACAACTAAAATCAATGTAGTTATGCATGTATTTGAATTTAATTGAAGAACCTAATGTACTACATGTACCTAACTTTAAGTTTTACCTTTAAAAACCCAACCAAAAAGCGCACTAGCTCATCCTATTTCATTCCACCATTGTAAAAACTAGAAAGTGCATTAGTCTAAACCTAGCAATTAATATAAATTTTTTTTTTTTTTTGGGGGTAATAAGTTAGATTGGGGGTTCAAATGAAAACCTAACAATACTGACATCTTCTGTGGTTGTTGGGTTATAAATTGACCCCAATTAATTAAATCAATTACCCAAATTGATTAATTAGATTTTATTACAAGCAATATTATGTAGGCATGAACAAATCACCTAATAATCTAGAGTGTAGTGGAGAATAAAGGGTCGCACATATGAGTTACGTTACAAAAAAAATAAAGGGGAGCACATAAAACGTTACCATGTATATTTGTTTAAAATTTGTGGAAAAATAAAAACATACAATGTCCGTTTGAGAATAGCTTATTTAGCTGAAATTGAAAACTTTTTTCTAAAAGTAAGGGTGTGCGCAGTTTAGTCGGCTCGATTTTTTCTTAAATTTGTTACCAAACCGATAGGGATCGGTTTTGTCATAATTAAAACCGATGCATACCGATTAGGGTTGGTTTTCCAACCTATAGCGGTGCAATTTGATCGGCTCGGTTTAATCAATTTGGTTAGTTTGAAACATTAAAAATTCTATTTGTTTTTTTTTTTTTAATAAAAAAAATCTGTTCAATAGAAACTTTATTAAAAAAAAAAAAATTTCAACTTGTTTCACAAAATCTGTTCAAAAAATAGCAACAAAATCCGTTCAATCTATTCAAAAAACTGCAACAAAATTTCACAAAAACTTCATTAAAAATTCTGTTCAACTTGTTCACACAAAATCTGCTCAACCTATTCAAAACAAAGCAACAAAATATGTTCAGTCTATTCAAAAAACAACAACAAAATCTATTCAATCTATTCAAAAATAGCCGCAAAATTTGTTCAAATTTCACAGAAACTTCATAAAAAAATCTATTCAACTTGTTCACACAAAATTTGTTCAATCTGCTTAAAAAATAGCAACAAAATCTGTTTCAAATTGCACATAAACTTCATAGTTGGCTCATATAAACAATTTGTTCATCCCAAATCTGTGCAAAAAATCTATGCAAACAGTAATGATCCAAATTGGCTCGCATAAACAATCTGTGCAAAAATCTATTCACCCAAACCTACAATAATGATCCAAATTTCATCATTTAATTCACAAAAATAGTCTGTGCAAATTTTTTACACAACAAACTGTCCAAACAGTTTCACACATGACAAACTATCCAAATTTTTTCCTTTCATTCACCATGCGAAAATATTTTGAAATTGCCTCAATAAGAGTTCAACTCCCAAAATACTATCATGTAGCATATAATATCATTAATGTCACTGTGTGTGTTAATGTCAATTGTAAAGTTATGATTTACAACTATGTTTTATGTTAGCTTTATTCCATGACAAAAAGTGTTGTAATTGCTTTAATTTTGTTCCTTATATTTTGTGGGATTTTATTGTATTGGGTTTAGTATTAAGTTGGTGAAGACTCAAGCTTAATTGAAGATCAGTGCATTTCGCGACTAGCTCACGAGAAGTTTACGAGAAGGGTTCCCACGAAAAGGACATGTGAGGAGCACATGACTGGAAGCTGAAGAGTCATGAAACATTTTTCCTAGAGGATTTTTATGAGTGACTTTCTTACCTTTCACCCATACTAAATATATCCTCATTACCCACAAATGTAAATAAGGTCATTCAGAGAGAAAAACGCTAGATAGGTTTTCTACAACACACACACCCATCTTTTAGAGAGAGAGCTACTCATCCTTAGTGAGAAATCAATGTAGCCTCTTCTCCTTCCCTCTCCCATTGTCATACCCTGAATGGAGATTTGTACCCAAACAAAACCCACACTTATTCAAAGTGTAGAGAGTGTTTTTGGAACTTGGAAAGCTTTAGGGAATTGCCAAAAGAAGCCGATGAGGCTTGGTGGATGCAATCGGGCGTATTGCAGGATTCGGAAAGCTAGACAAGACATGGTTCCAAGAAGCCTTGTTGGAATAGGAACTTGGAAGGCTTAGGTATATCGGGTAGATTAGGTTTGGAGGGTCTCTTGCTAACTCATGTATCCCAACTGATTGTTTAGTGGATTGATTACAGCTTGGAGGGTGGCGGAGAGGTTTTTCGCCAAGTTCTTTGGTTTCCTCTTTGATAACACATCGGCGTGTTATCTTGTGTTTGCATCCTTCTTCCCTACTCTTTTAGCTTTTATATTACTGCTGTGTTATATTGTTTATGGCTTAGAGTAGTTTATTTGTTTATTTGCTCACATTTACTCTATTCCACACTTAGTATAAGTTAGAGTAAAATCTATCGAGCCGTAATTTTAAATTGGGGGTCTAAACAGCTCTTATGTTTTTAACACATTTTCTATCTTTCATCAATAACAATAAGCGTTAATATATCTACTTAATAACGTATTACAGAACCATTTGTCGCTATCCACAAATGCCAAAAGAAAGATATACAAACTAAATTAGCATTTAGGCAAAAGAATTCTAATTACTTGTATCCCCAATGATAATTCCACCCATGAATACCTAAATAACTACCATTAGTGAAAAGTCCACTATCAATAACATGTACAAATGTAATTAACATATAGGCAAAAGAATGTTAATTCCTGTAAGCCCTTTGTCCAGTAAGTCTGTGCACTATG
Source organism: Quercus lobata (assembly GCF_001633185.2). Taxonomy (NCBI): domain Eukaryota; kingdom Viridiplantae; phylum Streptophyta; class Magnoliopsida; order Fagales; family Fagaceae; genus Quercus; species Quercus lobata. Next base: position 24,557,199 of record NC_044908.1, on the reverse strand, counting down.
CATCATTCTAGAACTCCTGCAAAATACTAAACAAAACAAAATAAACACATGTTAATAACAATAAAATTTTTATAATTAGCACAAACGAATGATAATAGCAAGTATACTTACATAATTCTAACTACTGACTAACTCCAAGTAAAGAGCAACACATCACTCATCATCATCCAACACAACGGTGCTTGGATCCTCTTCCATAGGCATTAGGCAAACCAATGCAATTTCTACAATCTCATTCAAAACAAAATGATTCTTAAGCATTGAGCAAATAAATAAAAAATTGATACATACAACAAACAAAATGAACATATATATATGTATATATATTTTTATTGGTGTCAATCTCAAAACCATTCATATCCTCCACATTATCCATGCACTCCCGAAGCTTTATTAGTCCTTTTTTCTTTGCATCCTTCAACCAATTTTGGGTACAAATAAGGGCTTCAACTGTATTAGGAGATAGTGAACTATGGAACAAATCCAAAACATGCCCCCTATACTAAAAGCAGACTCAGATGCAACTATAGAGACAGGAATAGCCAACACATCACGGGCAATTTGGGAAAGGACTTGATATCTAGAAGAATTCACCACATCAAGATGTCAAAATCTTCCACATTAGGGTCCTTAGAAGATTCTAACAAATACCTATCCAACTCAGATTTTCTCTCCACACTGTCCTCATCCACCAAGTGTTGCTTAAACCTATTATTATAACTTTTAATGCGATCAGAAAATGAAGCATTACCAACACTTGGCCTGGAGTCCCTAGACAATGAAGCACCACTACCACTACCACTAGAACTCGAAGCTTCATTTTGACCCACTCTCTCCACATACAACCTCTTCTATGCATCTCGAACTTTAGAGCTCATCGCATCCCCCTTGTCCTTTCCATACCACTCCCTAAACCAAAACTTGACATACTTCAATCTATACCTTGGGTCAAGAATAACAGCAACAAAAAGCATCAAGTTGATATTATCTGTACTTCCCCAATACTTATCATATATATTTTTTTTCATCTCTACTGCCATACTCCTTAAAAGTGGATCCCCATCAACACTACACAATTGTTGCAATTGATCGTCAATGCTAATTAGCTCGTGGAATTATGTATTAGAAGTGACAAACAAGGACCCAGAAAATCTAAGTGCCACCTCATAAAATATGCCAAAAAATTTTACAAAGGTCTTGACATTTTCCCAATCAAGATAGTTAAGAGGACCAATGGGCTTTTCCCATTTCCATCCACTTCACAAAAATAAAGTTTGTAATGTCCAATCTCCTCTTCCAACCTATCAAATGCTCTCACAAATTTCAAAGCACAATCTAACATGAGATAAGTCGAATTCCACCTTGTTGGCACATCAAGGGACAACAAACATTTGACTTTAATTTTCTCATTTTCAACACATTCTTGAAACTTCTCAAACCTTGCGGGAGAGGCTCTCACATATCGCACCGCATTCCGAACCTTGGCAATTGATTCATGAATGGACTTCAACCCACTTTGCACTATCAAATTCAAGATATGCGCATAACAATGCATATGCATGAACTCATCACTTAATATTCTACTATCTCTTTCTTTTGTTTTCTTTTTCACATAATCAATTGCCACATCATTAGAGCTAGCATTGTCCACTGTAATTGTAAACAATTGGTCTATACCCCACTTTAACAAACATGACTCAGCTGTTCTACCTATGGTGTCCCCTTTGTGATTAGCTATAGGGCCAAAGTTCAAGATTTTCTTTTGGTAAGTCCAATCCCCATCAATGAAGTGTGTAGTGACTACCATGTAGTTCAAGTTTTGTATGGACGTCCAAATATCCGTTGTCACACAAATTTGTTGCCCAACAAAAGCCCTTCTCAAAATATCCACCTCACTAGAATAAATCTTCATAGAAATCCTTGCAGTGGTAGTGCAATGGGGAATAGAAAACCTAGACTCAATATTTCCATAAATTCTTGAAAGCCTTGCCGCTCCATAAATTTAAAAGGTAATTCATCAATAATGATCATCCTTGCCAATGCCAACCTCATCCTCTCATCACTAACACATTTGAACCACTTTCCCCTTCCCTCTTAGCTTGGAAAGACAATGTTTTTTGCTTATCATCACGGGGAAAAGGCCACTTTTTACACACCTTCATGTGTTGCAACATGCCTAAAGTACCATTTGTCTTACGATGACAATTATATTGATTTTTACAATACTTACATTCAGACCTAGGCTTCGTCGGATCAAGACCAGCTAACTTAATGAAGTGTTGCCATACTATAGATGGGTCCTTACCATATTTTTTAGGTGACAGTGGGGGAAGTGATGCACCAAGACCAATTGATACTGCAAGTTCAAGTGGATTAGGGTCAGGTGGAGGTGGGTTAGAGTCCCTAGGGGCACCAAATCCAGGTGGAGCATCGACATCCATCTAATAAAAACATTTCCAACCAACAGAAAAATAAAGTTTCCACAAAAATGTCAAATTATAATTTTTCCAGCAAATATAATATTAAATAGCTCACTCTCAATCAATGAATGTCACAACCAGATCCACTAATAGCAATAACTAATCAGTTTAGCTACAACAAGGCAACAATAATAGACTAACAATCATTAGTCATTACTCAACAATTCATGTCACTAATATTAACAAGGAATTCATCATATTATTCTCAATATAAATGTAAAATAAAAGTTAATTATATATATATATATAAACTTAAAGTAGTTGTTACTGAGTACTAAAAATTTATAAATGAAATTACTGAATATAGTGAGTGATTAGTGTTTAGTGATTACCTCTCGATGAAGGATTGAAAGTGAGAACTCTCTTGATCTCATCTCCCTCAAAAATTAAAATGCTGAAGAAAAAAAAAGGCTAGTACTTACTACTTAGTAGACTGTGACACACAAGTGCTGAAAAATTGATAAGAAAAAAATTTTAGGGGGTAGAATATCATTTAGGGGTAGAATATCAGGTGGTTATTAAAAAAAACACTAACTAGAAGATTATGTACTGTATTTCCATTAACTAAAAACTAACTAAATAAATTAACTACACAATAACCATTTGTGCATGTGACTGAAATTATTCTTCAAGAAAATTACGTACTGTATCTATTTCCCAAAAAGAATACTACAAGCTTTTTGTTTTTTTTTTTTTTTGAGAAAAAGAATTCTACAAGCTAGATGAGTATGACTCAAACTCAAACAAGTGCTGAAAAAGTGATAAAAATTAAAAAAAACATGATAAGCATATGGCTTTGTTTTTGCTGAGAGGTGAGAGAGGAGAGGGGCCTCTGCAAATCACTCACATCTAGCTCTATTCGGATATACATACCTCTAAATTTTTTGCAAGTTTCTATTTTTACTCACAATCTGAGATGGATGCCATTTTTGAGAATCATTAATTGCACCAAAATAAATATCAAAATAACAAATAAAACACGGTGAAGAACCAACTCAAGATATGAACTAATAAAATTTTTAAGTAGAACATAATTTGAGTCTTTCAATATCCAAAATTTCAAGCTCCAAATAACCACTACTGTTCAGTTTCTGCCAGAATATATCCAAAAAAGAGAGGTGAGAGAGGAAAGGGGCTTATGGCCTATAGGTTTTTAAAAACCTCACTATAGGTCCTTAAAAACGTCACTATAGGGCTTAACTCGATTTTGAGAAAGTCGAGTTTCAAAAGAGAGGCATTTCCCTAATTAGTTTGGGAAGGGGGGCATAAGACTATATAATTTGGGTGAAAAGGGCATAAGGCAATTTTGTCCTGAACTTATGGAATGGAATATTAAAAGCTCAAAATATTTTATTTAGAAACACTAGTATTAAATGATATTTTATTTAGAATTTTCTTAGAATGTTAGATTTTTAAGATGGAAAAACAAATTAAACCGAGGCAGTACATATATAAGGGAGTATAAGCAGTATATATAATCTATATATATATATAAAACCGAAACCTTTGAAGCTCCCACAATTTTCCACGTCAGCATAATATTAAAAAAAAAAAAAAAAAAAAACTTAATAACCCAATAATCAAGCTTTTCGTTTTCACGATGTCTTCTTTTTCAAATACAAACTCAGCCAGATCAAACTTAGTCTTTCTCCTTCAAACGCAAACTCTGCTCCCATCTCCTTCCTTCAAATCTCTCATTGAAACGCAACTCCCTCTCCTTCTTTTCATCGTTTCCCCCAACCCTTCACTGTCACAGTCTGTCACTTGCCTTTGCTCCTCCATGAAAAACACAAATACGGATACAAATCTCCTTTCAAGATCAGCTTTCTTTGTATAGTTAATTACTTTTTATTTCTTTATGAAAGTATCTGTATGTGATCAACCAGAAAGTAATGTGGGTTTGAAGTTTGTCTTGGTTCATGGGTATTGCTGTCTTTTTGTTTGCTTAAATTTCTGAAAGAATGTGTAGAACATGTTGAATATATAATGTGGGGAAAATATCAATGCTGCCTTGGAAGATTTTACTTTGAATTTGTTGGGAAAAAATATTGATTTTCTTTACTCCAGAAAGTGTTGCTTCCCTAAAGAGATGATGATTATATGTCTACCAATAAATTTGTTGTTTGCCTATAGCGATATTGATTATATAGCTTTATATAGATACATTGATTATTTGTCACTGAGAAACCATAGATCTAGGTAGAATATATATATACCAATTTCGTTTTATAGCTTCTAGTTTAGATTCTTTCCACTTTTTTAAATTTGGAAATATGATTTAAATTTTGGTATTGTGGTCATTGATCAGATTGGTTTTGAATGTTCTGAATTAAGAATTTGAATTAGTTTGGTCCACACAAAAGTGGCTATTATGTGTTTGACTAAATGCTTGAGTTAAAATCTAGTCAGGAAACATACTTATGAACACATATTTGTTTGGTTGCTAATCCAATAGGTTGAGAAGTCTGAAAATAGTTTATAACCCAATACGTTGGTAATTATTTGTAGCTTCATTGATGGTATGTACTTAAAATGATTTCAAGCAGCTTCATTGATGGCATGTACATAAATGATTTCGAGCAATTGCTTCAAATATTTTTTATTTTCTTGCTCATAGAAATAGCTATTAATACATTATTGCATTGTCTCTATTTAAATGAACCTTACTGTATTTTAAATTTTTTTCCATAAAGAGTGGCTTGGCTGAGTGGCTTGGCTAAGCCTAATAGCACCGCTTCGAATAATTGTGTGTTACTTTCAACCCAACATTTGGTGTTTTTGAAATTGATTGTATGTCTTACTTAAGATGTATCCAAAGAGTTTATGAAATTTGGTTTTAATTGTTTATAGAGATAGTTGAAACTGAAATAAATAGGCATTTCGTTTGATTCCTTTCAAATAGACACTCTTTCAAACTACTATTATTTGCATGTACTTAAAATGTACCTAAAGGAAATCAGATGCATTTGACACAAATATATGTTGTTGCAAATGATCTCCTCAATAGTTTCCAAGAAGCCAACATAATCAAAATTAGGGGTCATCAAGAGTAGATAAGCAGAGATACTTAGACTATTTGTCAATTGTTTCGTTTCGAAGTTTTGAATATTGTGTTTATGAGTTGCTTCTTATAAGAGATAGTGGCATAGTGCCCCATGTGTATATGTGGCATATTATTCCTTGGCAGCAAATGCACGGGGTCCTGAAAATTGTTGACAGCTTGCAATATAACTATACATGCATAATTGTGTCACTACTACTTCTTCATGGACTTGAAGTTTTATAAGTCATTGAAAAACCTTTGTACATGGTTAGATTATCAACTTTGCCAAATCAAAGAGATATAAACATGTCAGAATGCTCAAAAGGTTTAGTATCAGAGCTTAAGCTTTAGGTACATAGATATTATGTTACATTTCATTGACTTGTGAACTAGGTTTGTTTTAATGTCTTATTGATAATTTGACAATTATGTTTTGGGCCTTTGTTTATCTTATATAGTGGTTTTTTATCTTCCTTTGTCATGAACAAATGAGCTTCTTTGCTCTAGGATAAATTGTTGTTAAAAAAAAATTAGTGGACTTGGCAACATTTTTTGTTTTGTTTTGTTGTTTTTTTTAAAAAAATATATATATATATATAAATATAATTTATACTATATAATTAATTTTGCAATATTTATCCCGTGCATCGCACGGGTTAGCGACTAGTTAATTATATTTCAATGGTAAAAGAACGAACAAATTACCTTTGACAAAAATCAACCTTATGATTTTCTAATAGTTTTTTTTTTTTTTTTTTTTTTTTCATTTTTCATTTAAGTAGTAATGCAATGGTTAAATGCAAATTGTACTTTCATGTTTAACTGAAATTCACTTCAACTTTTTAACTTTACTTTCGTTCAATTGAGTTTTCGAAAATTCTGATTTATTTAATTCAAGTTTTTTCATTGTGTTTCGTTAATAAATTGTAGGGGTGTATAGATTCAAATTTCAAACGTCATCCTCAAATGGCAGAGCCATCCACTCTTTAGTCTTTAGACAAGCATAAAAGAGGTCATTAGGAAAGGTATGACATTACTATATTGAAAATATCCTCGAAAAACTTTTCATCTAATTTTATTGAACAAACTTTGCTCAACACTTGTGCAACTTGTTTCACCTTTGACAGCCCTTAAAATAATCATTTTATATTTCTAGGGTTGTGAGAAAAGAAAGCCCAAACATACAATCACGGATTGGATGAAAAACAGTTCTGAAAAACTGAACTTCATAAACCTCGACAAATGCCTATTTGTCGAGTTGCTGTTGAGCTATGGGTTGGAATAGCTCTTCAAGGCTTGATAGATGACTAGTTGTCAAGCTTTAATGACAGGCACTTTTTGACTTAAGTCTTGGACATACTTGCATGGCTTTAACACTTGAACTTGAAATAAGGTTTCTTGAAGTATTAAACACATCCTAGATCTACCCAAATACAAGTAAAGTGCGTTTTGTCAAAAGATTAGCCAATTACATAAAATAGTGACATATGTTCCTAACAAGTGAATCACATATGTCCTAACAATCTCCCCTTTGGCAATCCGTGACAAAACCACAACAAACAAATGAAAATATGAGAGAAGTCATAAATCACTCAACTCATACTCACTTGTTGAATACAATAAAATCTATCCTAACACAAACTCTTGAAAAATTTTGCATGAAGAGAGTTTATGGCAAGTAGACTTTGACAACCTGTATTTTTGAAACACTTTAAACAAAACTCATCAAGGAATCTTTGTGTGAAACAGAAATAATAGATTGCATGCAAGTTATAAGAATCATGTGTATAAAGAAAGAAAAGAAACAATACATGTAAGGATAGGTGAAAGAAAAACATACGTCAATGTATAAAAAATATAAGTACAATGTATATCAATAATGGTCACAAGACCCATGTACAAGATATAAATGTATCTAAAATGGTGAAAAGAAAAAGATACAAATAATCCTCAGTACATCCCTCAGAAAGAACACTCCCCCTGTCAAAAATCTCCTATGCTAACCCTCCCCCTAACTATGACTACTATCATATCCAAAACTACTTCCCCTTTTTGTCACAAGTAACAAAAGGTAAAAGTATCAAGTAGACATCTCATCATCACTGGGGGAGCTAGCATCTCCATCAACGTCATCATCGGAAGCGGTAGCAGCATCATCATCATCAACATCATTAGCACCATCAGAGTCATCACTCTCAGCCGCAAAGGCCACAGGAGTGGAAGGCATGGTGCAACTGCCCATCTCAGCCTGACTTCGAGCAATGCATCCAACACGGGTGTTCAGTTGACACAACTCATCACTAAGAGTGTCGAGGCTAACATCCATACACTGAAGCTGCACTATGATGTCCTCAAAATGTCACTCCGCTCGTAGAAGAGGAGGTAACGGATGTGGATGGAGTAGTAGGAGTCGAAGTGGCTATCAATCCGGACCATCTCAAATGAAGTTGCGCCTTACAGCGTTTAACGGTACCAACATCTATAGCACCCATGACAGGAAAGGGATCAGAGGAAAGAAAACGAACATCAAAATGGCGTAAAAGCCTCATGATAGTTGAAGGGAAGATGAGCTTATCATGGGTCGCCGTATCTTCATAGACATCTATGATAGAAAGAATGAAGTGAGAAGGAAAATCTATGGTAAGACCCTCAATAAGAGAAAGCAAAAACCGAGCACGAGGTTTTGTGATAGAGTTATAGTGAGAGAGAAGGTGTAAAACAAAAGTCATGAACATGTTCAAAAACCGAGGGCCTTTTGCAAAGCCCGAATAATAAGTGAATTGGCGCACACCCAAATTAGATGGACACTTATAGAAGGCAGAAATGAGCTCGTCTTTAGACATTGTCCTCAAATGCTCACAACCAGGGTAGTCAGGAAACTTAACCCTGGGGACATGGAGCACCTTTGCAACAATCTGCAATGTGACAACTATGTAGTAGTCAAATCCATGCATGTTGGAGTAAAACTCCTGAATCAGCACAGATGGACAGGTGACTGGGGCGTCACATAGTGGCCCCCATCCCCTACTGTAGATGACAGTGGGTAGGTCAGTGTCGGAAAAGTCTGACAAGATGACTTGGCATTCAGAATGAATGCCTCATCGAGAAAAGTTCTCAAAAAAGTCTAATTTCACCTTCTCATCACGTAACCAGATAGAGAAAGTAGTAGTGTCAACAGAAGAGGATGCCCCAGAATGAAAAGGGTTCTGAGACGAAGCAAATTTACATTTAGGTGCCATAGAAGCAGACTAACGTAAATGGAGAGAGGGAGAGAGAGAGAAGACAATGAAAAAAGTCCCAAAGCAGTTCAAAATATTGAATAATATATTGAAAGGAGAGAATGTATGCATGAGAATGCATGAACATGTGAAATGCAATATAAATTGCATCATGGGCTTAGTCTAATCCAAACCTACCAGCACACAATCAGTTGCACACATCTAAATGCATGACAATACTATTATAATGCCCATGAGATGCAATGTATGAAGTTTTTAAGATCAAATCTTCAAAACTCATCTCAAAAATTTCACAAAAACCTCTTTGATTTTGAAAAAACCCCAAATTTTTCAAAAAAATCCCAAAAACTTAGGTTAAAAAACATGAAATGCATGAAAATAAGGGATTTAGACACTTACCAAGTGAAGAGTAACTTGATTAAGGCCGAAAATCTATTGGGAAAGAAGTTTAGAGGAAGAGAAAAGTGTTTGAGAGGTGAAACGATTGAGATCAATCGAGAGAGCTCGAGGAAAGTGAGATCAAAATCATGAGTGCCCTTTTTATAACCCATCAGTAAATCTCGACAGATCGAGAGGTGTCAAGGATTTGTCGAACTTTAAAGGGTTCGACAGAAGCATCTATCGAGCATGTGTCCAAGGCAAAAAGAAGCTCGATGGATCAAGGATTTATCAAGGATCTATCGAGGGGACATAAACTTTCTCAATCGATCCACCTAGCTATCGAGAGGTGTTGAGATTGCGATAAAAATCAACTAAAGAGCTTGACAGATAAGCCAAGTGTCGAGGATCTATCATGGTTGCTTTAAAACAATTTTTCAAGAAGGGAAAAACACATATATGAATGCAATCAAGCATGCAACACAACCAAAGATCCAAACAACATTTTAAACTCTCAAAATCATCTCTTAACAATAAAAATGATAAGCATTTAAATCCCAAAACACACACACACTAAACAAGTCTAACCAATTTTATATTTCAAAAAAAAGTTATGACAGTTTAGTGAGCATACATTAACACATGTAAACCTTGTGATAGTCAAATCACATTGTACCTGCACATGTATCAAAAGTAGCAAAGAATGTTGCATGTTGTGTGTGAAAAACAACGCAAGATTGCATAAGCGTCTACATGTTATGACGATTTGAGATATGAGAAAATCACTTTAACTCACACACAATCATAACTATTTGATGGGGACTATTACCTTCGAGGTACATCTTATAACTCCCATATCTCTTAGAATACACGCTTGCAATCATATATAAAGCATTTTGATCTTTTCACTTTTTATTTTTCTTTGCATATTTTTCTTTTAAGCAAACCATACATGAGTATATAAGAGATAAAAAAGAAATACCCAATGATGTTAAGTTTTTGACATTGCACTTTTGCTATGCCGAAGCATATAGATGTCATTTTATGATTGGCAGGCAACAGTGGTTAGATGGTTATTTATGTCTTTCTCTTAGGATTTTCTAATCCTTCCCGTAAAAAAGAGTGATACGAGTGTTAAGTATAAGAGATAACTTAATCTTACTCATCACAAACATGAGCCACAAAACTCACTTGCTTAGATGTGCATGGAGATGCTCATCTAAGATGCAAACAATACAGAGTTTAGAAAACTTTATTTCAATGGCCATTCAAGGTACACAAGTACCAATATACACATAACACACTGTTTTTGTATTTTTCTGATTTTTCAATTTTTTTTATATGAAAAACAAAATAAACAAAATTGAAAACAAACAAAAACATGTCAAACAAAGCAAAGCATAAAAACTAGACTGACTCAAAACCATAAAGCAAAACACACAAGTAATGCAAACAAAAACAAAAAGAGGAGAGAGAAAAAGTGATAGAATCACTTGGAGCCCTTTTCCTTCCACACCTCGGAAGAACCTTTCCTTTGAGTAAACCTTTGAACTGGTAGTGAGTGGGAAGAATTGAAACCATTCAAGTTCGAAAGGAACATGAGGGCTTTGAGAAGATCTCTAAGGGGAGCAAAAGAGGATGTAAACTAATTTTGGTTTCCCATTGCTATCATGCCGTTGCTCTGTTGAGTGGCTAGCCACTTATAGCAATTAGGTAGAGTATGACCAACTACTCCACAGTAATGACAGAGATGCTACTTCTTCTATTTAGGCTTTTGAGAGCTAGTCTTCTTAGCCCTAGGGTTTTTTAGTCTCATACTTAGCAAGTTTAGGGGGTGCTCCTAAGATAGACTTACCCTTATCTATGTTCTCACTAGCTAATTCATTTTTAATTTCATTGTTCTCAGTTTCAACATTATTAGTAGGAGGAAAAAAAATAGTAGTACTAGTAGAAGTAATACTAGAGGAAGAGAAATCATACCCTAAACCGGTTCGATCAGAAGCAGATTTCTAAAGACTAAGCATCTCATTGAGCTTAGCACTTGAAGTCCTTTCCAGCTGAGCTCTGACTTGGAACAGTTCTACCTCAAGTTTCTTGGTCTTCTCAGCCAAGAAATTATTCTCAAACCTCAATGGTCCAATAGTCTAATTGGCTTCATCAAACTTTGTGGAAGGCTCTTCTCGTTCCAACTTTACATCACTAAGCTTCTTGGTGATCAACCTATACATCTTCTCATGCTTCTCTGAGACCCTGTATAACTTTGCATAGGTTGTATGGATGTCATCTTTCATCCATCTTCTCAAACTTGGACTCTACCAATTCCTCTTCTTCATCCACGTTTCAACAATCCCCTTAGTAGGATTGATAGTGGCAGTGAAGGCATTCAGGATTTTGTCATCCTCATTGTCTGAATCATCCTCAGGCTTGGTGTCACTCAATGTAGCAACAAGTGTCTTGTTCTTTCGAATGCTCTTGAGATATGTAAGACACTCCTGTTTCATATGCCCAAAGACTTGACACCCGAAGCACTTTGGTCTTGAGGTTACAATGTACTAACTGCCATCCCTAGCATCCTTCTTCACTTTGTCTTGGCTCTTAAACTGAGAAGAATTGGATTGCCTACGGTCCTTGTCGAAGCCTTTCCCATTGGAATTCTTCATAAACTTCTTAAATTGCCTTGTAATGTAGGACTTTATCTTAGAATCTTCATCGTCTGAAGACTCCTCAGTATCACTGCTCTTGGCCTTCAATGCCATGCTCTTGCTATTACTCGATTTACCAATCAATATATTACTAAAAGCTGAAGCATAGAGATTAATTCTGCTGCTCTCACGTTGCGCCACATCAGCTGCCACATCATTTTCTTATTTTTAAAAAAATATTTTTCCTTCAATTTCTAAATGGTTCTTCTAATTTACAGCCCTATAAATCTCATCAATATAAATCCCAACCCACTACTTTTTTATTTACTCCCACTATCACCCTATAATAAATTTGTATGATTAATCCAGCCCACCTTTTATTTTTTTATTTCCACTATGAAGCCCAACCCAAAGCCTTTTCAGCTCACCTTAAAGGAAAATAAAAATAATAATAATAATGAGGCTTAAAGGGAGGATAATATTACGTTCAGGGTAGGGAGCAACAAGGAAAACAAAAAAAAACAAAAAAAGAAACATACATTCCAGCCGGCCTTTTCAGCTCACCTTAAAGGAAAAAATAATAATAATAATAATAATGAGGCTTAAAGGGAGGATAATATTACGTTCAGGGTAGGGAGCAACAAGGAAAACAAAAAAACAAAAAAAGAAACATACATTCCAGCCGGCCTTTTCAGCTCACCTTAAAGGAAAAATAATAATAATAATAATAATGAGGCTTAAAGGGAGGATAATATTATGTTCAGGGTAGGGAGCAACAAGGAAAACAAAAAAACAAAAAAAGAAACATACATTCCAGCCGGCCTTTTCAGCTCACCTTAAAGGAAAAAAATAATAATAATAATAATGAGGCTTAAAGGGAGATAATATTACGTTCAGGGTAGGGAGCAACAAGGAAAACAAAAAAACAAAAAAAAGAAACATACATTCCAGCCGGCCTTTTCAGCTCACCTTAAAGGAAAAAAAAAAAAAATAATAATGAGGCTTAAAGGGAGAATAATATTACGTTCAGGGTAGGGAGCAACAAGGAAAACAAAAAAACAAAAAAAGAAACATACATTCCAGCCGGTTTGGAAGAAAGAAAAAAATAAAAAATAAAAAATAAAAGAAAAGGGAAGCGTGGGTTTTAAATATGCAACGTAGAGGGGAGATTAAAGGGAGCAAAAAGGAAAACAAAAAAACAAAAAAAGAAACCTACATTCAAGCCGTTTTGGAAGAAAGAAAAATAAAATAAAATAAAAGAAAAGGGAAGCATTCAGGGTTTTGCTTTCAGGGTTTTGAAATATTGTGTTCAAGGTTTTGAAATATGTAACGTAAAGGGAAGCTTAAGGGGAAAAAGAAAAAGAAAAAAAAAATGTTGAAGTCTTCAGGTATTGCTTGAGAAAATAGAGAGTTTGAAAGCTACCCACCTTCTTGCTCTATTGTTTCTCAGTAACGGTTGCCTATCTGATTTCCTTCCTCCCTTTATTCCTTTCCACGTGGTTTATAAATGCTGACAGAACCTTCCTGCTTTGGTTGAGGTATCTCTAGATCTCAATTCTTTTTTTGGGTGCAAAACTTTTATTCTCTGTTTCAAATTTTTTTTTTTTTTTGGGTGCAAAACTTTTATGCTCTATTTATATTGATATGAGATTCTTTTATTTTATTTTATTACATTTTTTATTTGTTTTTGTGTTTATATTATTTGAGCATCCTTGGCATGCCATTGATGTGCTTGTGAGATTGCCTGAATGTCATTTCAATAGTGCTATAATTTTACTGCCCAAAAAAAGTATTTTATTTTACCTTGGTTTATTTGGAAACAGACAGGCTTATTACCAGTTCATCTGTTGCTGCTGGGAATGGTGTCAATGTTACACCTATTGGACATGTGGTGCTTTTTTTTGCGAAGGAAGTCAAAATTACTACTCCACCGAGTTATTCTTCTATAGAACGTACAAGGTCTACCTACTACTACAAACTTCTCTTAACAGACAATCCTGCTGAGTGCTGAGGAAGAGTCTAGCAGATTTCACTCCATGGCAGCAAAAGTAAATAAACATATTACAACACTAAAATGTTATTATTGTTCTATATTTTGAATTAGTATCTTATTGAATTACAATTTTTTATTTATTTTTGAGGTCTACGTCATAATTTATATTATATTTTTCCTTCAATTTTTAAATGGTTCTTATTGATATTTTTCACTGCACTTTCCATTGAAGAGGTATCGTGATCATCTCTATTAGCTGTATTCTTGGGAACCCACCAAACTTTTATGCTTTTGTCAAGGCTTCCACTATAGAGCAAGAACCCACCACCAATATTACTTGATGATTCTTGCAAGCATTTGACTGGACCTTCATGGCCACTTAATGTTATGATTGTTATATATTTTGAATCAATATCTTATTGAATTACAATTTTTTTTTAATATTTTTAAGGTCCATGTCAAATTTTGTTCAGATTTTTTTTTAGGTTCAAGGCCACCGTCAACTTTAATGGTGAGGAGTTGTTAGATGCCGAGCTGTTGCCGAGCTGTTGATATCTACAAGGTTTGTATATCAAGTTGAGGCAGGTTGTGTATGTTTACTGTTTTAATTTTCATGTTGATGATCATGACATGTATTGATTTGGGGAAAAAATATAGTTGCACTTTTAATGGTTTTCAGCTCACTATGAATATAATTTAGTATAAATGTGTCCACATCTTTATTTGATTAATCTTCAGTTGCATAAGAAAGTTAAGCTTAAAGTATGTAATATGGATATGTTTTACACATTTTGATGAATCGTTTTCCGTAAATGTCAAACATTGTAAGAAACCAAAAAAACAAAAATTGTTGTAGGCAAAACCAAAGGCTGCCAACTCCATCAACAATCAAAGAATAGAAGTAGCAAAAAGTTTAACTAATAATTCTCCACTTGCTTCCCTCATAATTGTTGAAGCTCTAAAATGCCAATCCAAATGCTTCACAAATAATTAAATAACTTATCTTTCCTATTTTTTTTCCTTGAAGGAAACATATATTTTATTCAATTGCATCAAGGATAAATTGTTGTTGGACAAAGCTTCATCCATCCACACTATCAAATTCGTCCCAAATTGGGCATGCCTAGCCACTGTAGATTTTCCATGTTAACTTCTCTTTTTACAACAAAAACTTCAAAGTACTCAAAGTTGTTCAGTAATGGTCTTACCTCCTCAATGATGTTTCTAACCATGTTGATCAATATCCATATGGATATGTAGCTGAATCACCTTCTAAAATATAAGCATTTTTCTATTCTTCATGAGCAAAATTCCAGCAACACAAACAGCCACCATCTCAACTTCTAGAGGATGTTCAAATTGTCTATTTTTTTTTTTTTTTTTTAATGCATAGCACTGTCATTGGAAGAAACATTGAATTTTAGATAATGGCACACATTATTGTTAAAGTTTTAAATTTTATATCCAAATTTGCTGCTAAAATATGATTAAAGTTTTGGTCATTAATTTCCTTTGAAGCACTATTTGTGCATGAATTTTTCAAAGAAGAACAGGGGGTTGGTTATTTGAGTGAGAGTGCAATTATTTATGTAAATCTGAATGCATATGTAAATTTCAAATATCACTGCATTTTTTTTTTTAGAAATCTATTGTTGAAAACTTTCACAATGTGACACCTTTGATGGTTGAACAAATTGTTACTTGCTGCCAACAATCTTTTAAAACAATTGAGTGAAAAAGATTGTTTTGACTTCGATGAGATAATGTAGAAGAGAATAAAATATATAAAACAAATTCCTATTTTGTAGAAAGTTTTTCTTCCTTCACCCATTGGTACACATAATGCATCCAGCCAAAAAAAAAAAAAAAAAAGTACACATGATGTAGCTATAGTGTCCCCAAAAGAGAGAGAGAGACATTGTATAAAATTTTACTGACGACTAATTTTTGGTCACTCACACGCACACCTTTTTGAGTCTCAAGTATCAACCCTCCAGTCCATGTCTACACCTACTTTTCTTTTCACACCCAGCATTTTATTTTAATTTTTAAAGTCTTCCGTTTGTATTTTTTTCCCTTTTATATATATATATATATATATATATTGTAATACTGACACAACAAATTTGACAATATTTTCACAATTATTAAGGTTTCAATTTCTTATAAGTGAAAATAAAATAATAAAATATGAAACTGTGTAATTTGATATGGAGTGTAATTTCTGTTTCATACATTTATTGGATAATTGAGAAATTCTGACATTGATATCCTAATGTACAATCAAAGAGTAGAAGGCAAAGAATTGTTTACATCTTCAAATATGTTAAATATTTTTACAAATGTAGTAGACTATTGGTGGTGGGATTGGTATTGAACTTGGACTTGGCCTTAATGTTTTGGTATTTAACTTTTGAAGACAATTTCAGGTTATGCAAATAGGATAGGTTTATATGGTAGAAAGGAGATGAATTGAATCACAATAGTCTTTCAGATTATGCATTTGAAAGTTTATGGGATATTGAGAAGAAGGTTTGATTTTTTTAATGATTTATACCAAATAACAGTAGTAGCTGCCACTACTGCATAAGATTGGTTTAAAAAACTAAGGGGGCCATTAGAAGTTGTTATGGTTTTTAAAAATAATTGCATTTGTTATTATTATTATTATTTTCCTTTTCAAATGGAAATAAATTTCAAATAACATGGACATTGAAATAGTTATATATCTACAAGGTCATTCAATCGGCATTTTCTTATTTAATTGTTTTATGATCAATGATAGCAGGACATTTGTGCGAATTTCTTCACAGTTTGTGAACAATGTATGTGAGCAGTACATGTTAATATAATTTGTCTATACATATTCATCATGGATGGTTTTAAATTTACATTTAACTTTGCATTTATGTATTCTTATGCTTTAATTTACATATTTATAACTAAACAATGAAAATTATGAAGAAAATAATTACAGCAGTTCTTTTTCCTACTCTTTAAAAAGTCACAAATTTTCTGTATTTTTTTTCTTTTTTTTAAATGATTTCGGTTTGCTTTGCTATTGCATCGACCCATAACAAATATGACTTTAATTCTGTTTAATGACTTGCTGACTCCATACTTGGAAATGAGGCAAAATTTTGGTTGAGTTACTGTGGCGTTATAGCATCTTCAACAGCCATCCTTGAGGCTCTTCCTCTTCATTTTCTACATACCTCACTTGAGGCTTTGTACAAAATCCAACTGCTACAGCGGCTCTCTAAATCCAGAAAGCCACTGTAGCTCTCCAAGGCATTATATTATATTTTCCTTCAATAATAAACACCTTTTTGACTCTTAGAGAGCTAAATTTAACCCATGGTATTTTTCTCTGGCTTTCTTATTCATATCTCCAACAAACACATGCCTCTCGAATATACCCAAACCAACAATCTAACCCAACCTAGCTAGCCCTGAGCTCCAATGTTGCTCTATCTCCAGTCCCAACATTATTATATACTAAAAGTTGATGGCCGGCAGAGCAAAAGCCACCTAAAAATATGCAAAAAAAAAAAAAAAATGACAATTGAACAGTCAAACATAATTTACAGGATTTAGGACTTATAGAGAAGGGTATATGAAAAGCTTCTATTCAAAAATAAAACCCAAATAATTAATTATAAATAATTGCAAATAATTTCAACAATCACTCATCCATACAACAATCAAAACACTATAAATTACAGAACAAAACAACCAAAAAATACACACCAAAAATAGCATAAAAATACACTCACCACAATCACAAAAATGAGCATGCAACATGAATTACCGACAGATTTATTGCTCGAAATATTTTCCAATGTTGGAAGACAATCACCAAAATTTTTAGGCAACATCAAAATCAGGTACACAACTTTAAATTCAAATCTCATGTTTGTTACTTTCATATGAACTCGCCACTTTTTCCCTACTAATCACAATCAATCACATCCATAATTGTGCCACAAAATATTGAAATCTTATATTTCCTCTTTTTATTAACTTTTTACTATGACATAGTGCGCAATTCTATAGTCATCGTTATATTTCTAAAAAGTAAAATATTTATAGCTTCATCAATCAAATATTGCAATTACAAAATAATTAAAAAATATACACTCCCTACGGGTTGAATAGATGCAGAGTTTTTCTTTATGACTATGGCCCTTCACATTAAACTTCCCTACGTTACATAGATGGTGTATTCCAAAATCATGACATGAATGATGTTACATATATATATATATATATATATATATATATTCTTCCTCATTACAATGTATATATCTATATATATATATACATATATTTTCTTTCTCATAACAACGTTGGTCCATATATCACAACTTCAAATTTCCTCTTTTTTTTAACTTTTTACTGTGAAGTACTGCGCAATTCTATAGACATTGTTCTATTTCTAAAAGAAAAAATATTTTTAACTTCAATAAAATATTGCAATTGTGATAATAATAATGTTCAAGTATAATTCTTAGTATATGATTATTGTCATGTTTTGTCACCGGTTCATTTTTTCTAGCGCATTAGTTTCTTAATATGTCTTTTCATTATTTTTAAAAACAGCTGCAAGCGATTCAATCGCCTAACCAAAAGGAAAAAAGTTCTTCACCACATCAATCTAACTGGACTACTCCAAAATCCATTATTCCTTCGAAACGATGAAGAAAAACTCATTCATTAATGCTTTAGGGCTGGAAACAAACAAGCACTATTTTGGGTCGGAGCTCACAAATATTTTGTACAAGATCAAACTAAAGTTGGAAAACAAATCCTTCTTCAAGCAAACATAGAAGGAGACAAAAATGCAAAGTATGGATTGGCAATTGCGTTGTTATGCGAATCAAATGATGAAGGAATACAATTATTATTATCAATTCTAAACAAACCAGATGGAAAACAATTGCTGCAAAACTATCGACAAATCCTTCGACATACAATTTTGGAACAAAATCATTTCGCATCCCAAAAAAACAAGCATGCAAGAAAAATGGAGTGGATCATTGGGATCGTGAATGCCCTTACCCATATGGAAATGAAGAATTACATGTAACATGCAAAATGTGCTCAATTGACTTGGAAATGTACAAATTAGCCAACCGAGTTTGGTAGAAATTATGTTTCCAAAAACCATAATACAATAAAATTTCCTCATCCTATTTATAATACTAATCTCTATCTTTAAACGAATAGATCTTTTTTTATTATTAAAATTTAATTAAAAACACTTGAAACAACTTAATTACAGTCCTCTAAAGTTTTCACCTACCATGACGCTAACTTTGAATTTATAAAATTCTTTCTATCTAATTTTAAGTTAATTAAAATTTCCTAACTTGGGAAGACGGATGATCAACTCTTGATTGACTACAAGGCCAACTATAGTTCTATCCTTTCCACATCTAATTCCAAGACAATACCTTCTATCATGAATCCTACAGTATATTGTTTATACATATATAACACAATCCAGTTCAAAAAAATAACCACGCACAACGCGCGGGTCCGCGACTAGTTATTATTAAACCTAACTCATAGGTCTGTAGATTACCAACCAACTCTATCAGAGGAATCTTATTGATGTCCTTTGATTCCTCAATCGCATTAATCTTAGCATGGAATCTCTCGGGTAGAGATCTAAGCACCTTTCTCACAATCTTGGGTTTAGGAATGGTTTCCCCAAGATTGAAAACAAAGTTCACTATGCCTCTGAGCTTGGAATAGAACTCATCGAGCGACTCATCCTCCTTCATCTTGATCTCTTCAAAGCTTGTACTGAGCCATTGAAACTTTGAATCCTTGACAGTCTTAGTTCCTTCATAGATTGCTTGGAGAATGGTCCATGCTTCCTTTGCAGTTTTAGTGGAGGATATCTTCTTGAATTCCTCATTAGTGACTACATTGAACAAAGCATTCAATGCCCTGCTGTTGAAGTTTGCCACCTTAATCTTAACATCATCCCAGTTGGCCGGCGTTTCCTTTGGCTTAGTCTAGCCTAACTCCACAGCTTGCCATACTTTCTCATCTAGAAACTGCAAAAAAGCTCTCATGCGTACTTTCCAGTATGGATAGTTCATGCCATCAAATAAAGGAGGTATAATAAGAGACTGTCCTCTAACCATGACAAATAGGGGTCAATGGATCACACAACAAATATTAACCCTAATCAAAATGTGCCTACTTTGATACCACTTGATAGGCCAAAAACGAATTGACCCCTTGTGATAAATTAATTGATTAATTAGCCAAGTTTATTAATTAATCAAATTAACATGCAATTATACGTGGTAGCACAAACAAATCACCAATTAACTAAAGTATGCAGCGGAAAATAAATTGACACTGTGATTTGTTTATGAATAGGGAAAACCAACACAGCAAAAAACCCCATCGAGAGATTTTAAGGTCACCACTTCCGAGAATCCACTATTATCAAAACAAGCGGTTACAAGTAAAAGAATCTCAGTATCTTATACCAACCTACAGTTGAACCTTTACCCCAATACCTAATTGGACTTGTTCTGTAGTGACAATCTCTCCTTGTAATGCATGACTCTCAGTACGTGACTAACCAATTATGCAGATCCCAGTACGCGACTTCAGTCAGCAACTAGAGAAGGTTGTTGGCTGCAAAGTTCTTCAATTCATCACACGATGAAGATCAAGAAACTCTTTGGTTACAAAACCCTACAGTGCACAAACACAGCAGCTTCTTCACAAGAAAGATGAACTAGGACAAAATCAGTCTCCGGTCACAATTTGCTTGAACAAACTTTGCTCAACACTTGTGTAACTTGTTCCACCTTTGACAGCCCTTAAAATAATCATTTTATATGTTTAGGGTTGTGAGAAAAGAAAGCCCAAACATACAATCACAGATTGAATGAAAAACAGTTCTGAAAAGCTGAATTTCATAAACCTCGATAGATGCCTATCTGTTGAGCTACTGTTGAGCCACGGGCTAGAACAACTCTTCAAGGCTTGATAAATGACTAGCTATCGAGCTTTAATGACAGGCACTTTCAAGCTTGAATCTTGGACATACTTGCATGGTTTTAACACTTGAACTTGAAACAAGGTTTCTTGAAGTATTAAACACATCCTAGATCTACCCAAATACAAGTAAAGTGCGTTTTGTCAAAAGATTAGCTAATTACATAAAATAGTGGCATATGTTCTTAACAAATGAACCACATATGTCCTAACAACATGTATTGCTCAGTAAACTGAAATTGTTGTAACACTATGATTTTTTGCATCTTTTAAAATTTATGACAACGAATTGAAGAATTTGACCTTAATTTTCATAAAATAAATGAATTAGGCAGGACTTATAGATGCGTAAATTTTCAAATTGGTGACGGCATTTCAAATTAGTTGCGTTTGGTGCTACTTTGTTTTGTTTTTTCCCCTGAATGTTTCCAGGTTCTTTACTTACTTGTATACAGTTTATTTCAATAATATCTCAATCTTTTATCTCACAAAAAAAAAAAAAAGAAAAAAAAAAGAAAAAGAAAGAAAGAGTGCGCACTTGATAGGTTCACATTTTGTTCACTGGCAGAAAATTCTGAACTTTTTGAATTTTAAATGATGCACGGGTTTGCTAATGCCTACTAGTGTATAATTAATTTTTTTAGAATATTTGGAGCAAGTAAATTCTGAACCACAATTGAATATACTCATCGTAATGTGTTGCCGCATAACATCACGTAGTTACTTCCATCAAACCTTAGCGAGGAATGCAGTGGATGAAGTTCAATGAATTGTGCCCACTTTTCCTACTAAAACATGTGGTGCGCTCAATTCTTGATGAAACGTGAATAATTTTTTAAAAAAAAAAAAAAATCATCAATCGATATATCTAATTTGAATTGTTAACTTATGATGAAAGCAATTAAAATTTCAGTCTTTTTTTTTTCTTTTTTCTTTTTTTCGAGAGCGTTTCAAATTTTTATCAATGACAACATCAATTAAATTTTGTTGTAACTCACACTTTCTATAATTTTCTACAAAGATATGTCCACGTTCAAATTCCCTCAATCATAAATCTATATATAAAATAATAGGTGAAGCAGAGAGAGTGTAAAATTGAATTCCAAATTAGAACTCTAATTTTGTGCCATGTGTCTAGAATCTGAAATTGAAGTTGAATTTTGTATCATGTGGCTAAATGTATGTGAGCTCATTCTCATTAAAACCATTTCTATGTATCGGGTCAAGTGAGTTACTGTGTTAATTAAGTTTTTTCTTGATTTTGTAGTCAAACGTGAAAACCAAAGAGATTAATATCGGTGATAAGAACTTGGTTTGGGTACATTGCATAATTTCCAAAAAGATAGCAAAGCTAGAGTTTGCATCTTTGTTATAAA
The DNA here is from genome assembly GCF_001633185.2 of Quercus lobata. NCBI lineage: Eukaryota > Viridiplantae > Streptophyta > Magnoliopsida > Fagales > Fagaceae > Quercus > Quercus lobata. The sequence continues at coordinate 24,535,019 of NC_044908.1, read as the reverse complement.
TTGCTTACAAAGTTTGCATCTTTACATTTGCACTGAGTTTCGGATTAAAGTGTTTTCTTCTTGGTTCTGACACTGAGTTTTGTTTACTATTCACTTATAAAGTTTGCATCTTTACATTTGTTATAAATTGCTAATATGTGATTAGATGCACATTATGCCTAAAATTCACTATCCTTATATTTGGCTTTTTGTTCAGGTTTGGCACCTATAACAAAGAAGAAAGCACTGTTGTGGACCGATGGATGATACTTTTTGCAGGCTGCAAAGGAACTTAGTGGTCAATGAAATCTCACGCAAATTGGAGAGGACCCGACTGTAGATGTCTGGATGGCAGATGTGAGTCACTATGTTTTTAAAATGTTAAGTGAAGGTAAAGGTTATGAACAATGTAAATTTTCCGGAGAGAGATTTATTATTCTATAGTTATGCAAGTTTGGTCGCCTTCTTGGAGTGGATCACTCCACCTTGTCTTTCTATTGGAATTTTTTATTCAAATTGTTACAATTTAATTCGAAATTTTATTTGAATTTTCCTATTGTTGTTACTATCATATATTATCATTCCAATTGTTCAATTAGAATCTGAAATTGGAGTCCAATTTTACTATTCACGTGTACAATCTAATTATTTTTAATTTTGCTGTCATGTGCAAAAGCCAATGAGATGAAATTAATAACACATTAAACACTCATGCTTTGGAAATTGGTAGTACCAATCTAAATCCATTGGACCTGCTTCGTGATAATACAACTATGAATGATGTATAAAAACACGCACAAACCCCTCTCTCTATAAAAAGAGATTGGAAAGAATTTCTTTTATCAGCCATGGAACTTCAAAGATTTTTTCTTCACACAAATGCCCATCATGTTACAAAATGACCCATCGTAAAACTACAAAATGAGTACAACTCTGAGGGTTTTTTTTTTTTTTTTTTTTTTAATTTTAAATTTTTTAAGCTGTGAAAATTTCAATCACCAATAGAGATTGAAGATTCAAAAGCGTGAATGGATCTTTTGGATAAACATTGTCACCAAGGTTCATCTTTCTGTGTAAAATATATATACTGCTAAATTTTGTTAATGAAATTTTCTGGTTAATAATATGAATTTAGACTTAACTGAGCCTTTTAAACATGAATAAACTCATAATTAATAATATATCCATTCTCGTACGGTAGCACGGGACTACATACTAGTATCAAATAGTCAGCAAGCTTACAATGGAAACAACATCAATTTTATATAGATCCGCTAGTGATACTCTCAACTTATTATTCATCAATGACAATTTAATACATTAGTTAAGGGTCAAATTGGGTGTGCTGGATTAAAAATATAACAAGCATTGGTCACCTAGAAATATAATAAACATTACGAGCTGTGAAAAGACATCAACTTGGACAATTTGCCAAGTTGAACTGTTGCACTCCTCTCATCACCGCATAACAGCCTATGAGGACAAATGGGAGGGTGAGTAGGTGGGCTTAAGAATGAGTCAATTTCATATCGTATCGTTCAATATTTACCTTAACCATAGCTAAGCTTGTACAAAAATGGTGTTGAACCGTCACGTTTTATTTGCCAGGGTGTGGTCAAAGAAATAAGAAGAAAAAGAAGCTCTGCATTGCACCTAATTCAATTACCGAAGGAAAGGGTTAAAGAGACTCTTGAACTTTGGGTCGTAATAAAATATTCCTAATCTAATTTCTAAACTACCTCAAGTGAGCTAGATTGGGCCAGTCATCCTTATTATATTAGCTTTATGATTTAAAATGGGATATAAATTTAGTGCCTTACATATATATATATATATATTTGTTTTTTGTTGAGAAGTGCCTTACAGAATTTTGGCACTTGAAAGTCTCTTGCATCACATGGGAGGATTACAGGCTAGTCAAATTAAAAAAGAAACCTAACAAAACAAAAATAAAAATGCCATTAATAACATGTCTTACATGATAGTCAAGTTAAAAGTAAAAGAAATAAGAAGAAAAAGTAGCTCTGTACAATTTCGTGTTCTTTATGTTCTTGATATACATGTAAAATTTCATATAAGATTTCATTTACTATTTGATTTATAAACTTATTTTTTATGTATGATTTTAGACTACAAAAACATGAAATTTAAACATTTGATTGATGATATAGCTAATAATCTCTGATATCTTGGAAATTTTGCGTAGAGGGAGAACATAAGAAGAAAATGAAATCTAATGATGAATTTGTCAAAATTTACATTCAATAAGAAGATATCAAATAGAATTGTAGTCTTAGTCTATAACAAATTTAAACTCTTAGAGACCTTTGGCACTTGAAAGTCTCTTGCATCACATGGGAGGATTATAGGCCAGTCAAATTAAAAAGGAGACCCAGCAAAAAGAAAAAGAAATACCGTTAATAACACAACTTACATGATAGACAAGTTAAGAGTCAAAGAAATAGAAGAAAAAGTAACTCTGCACTGCACCGAATACAATTACCCAGAGAAAGGGTTAGAGAGACTCAGAACTTTGGGTCTTATTGTCAATATTGTACCAATCAAGTATTATTAATTATGAATATGGTATTGTCTAAATAAGTAGGAAAATGGAAATTTAGACTATGATTCTCCCAAATGAAAGTTCTACAATATCACTAAAATATCGGACAAAATTGGCCTTTGCCCCCTTTCTATCAAATAATCCAGCATTTTGCCCCCTTTCCCAAATTAAATAGGGAAATACCCCACTTTTGAAGCTCTATTTTCTCAAAATTGAGTTAAAAAAAAAAAAAAAAATCTAGAGTCCTATAGTGGCGTTTTAAGGAGCCTATAGTGATGTTTTAAGGACCTATAGTGGCGTTTTAAGAACCTATAGTGAGTTCGTGGAACTCGAGTTCCAAAACGCCACTATAGGCTCTTTAAAATGTTACTATAAACTCCTTAAAATGCCACTATAGGGCTCAACTCGATTTTGAGAATATCGAGTTTCAAAAGAGGGGCATTTCTCTAATTAGTTTGGGAAAGGGGGCAAAATGCTAGATTGTTTGATAGAAATGAGCAAAGGCCATTTTGTCCCTAAAATATCACTAAAATACAATGCCTGAATATCTATATATTTCAATTTGTATGTCTTTACTTACTCTATTTCTTTTATTTTATCACTAACTTTTCTAACTGACAAAGTCAATGGACAAAAATGCGTTATGCCCTTTTCACCCAAATTATATAGCCTTATGCCCTCCTTCCTAAACTAATTAGGGAAATGCCCCTCTTTTGTAACTCAATTTTCTCAAAATTGAGTTAAAAAAAATTCATGGAGCCCTATAGTGACATTTTTAAGGACCTAGAGTGATGTTTTAAGGATCTATAGTGACGTTTTGTAACTCGATTTCATGGAGATCGAGCTACAAAATGCCAATATAGGTCCTTAAAAATGTCACTATAGGGCTTAACTTGATTTTGAGAAAATCGAGTTTCAAAAGAGGGACATTTCCCTAATTATTTTGGGAAGTGGGGCATAAGTCTATATAATTTGGGTGAAAAAAGCATAAGGCTATTTTGTCCCAAAGTCAATAGTACTTTTTCTTTTGTTTTATTTGAGTTTATGTTTTCTTTTTTGTTTTTATAGAAGAAGGTTCTAAATTCATTAATTAAAAGTCAAATCGACTAGAATTATAACAATCAAGCATGGAGAATTATTCTCTATCCACAACGAATGAAAATCTAATATTTAAAAAAAAAAAAAAAAAAAAAAAAAAAAAAAGAGGCTTTTGCTAAAATTTTTGCATTGTCTATCAAATGTTTGAAAGAAACAAAAGAAGATCATTGCTCCTTTAGACATTTTAAAATTACGTCCGAGTTGCCTTTTTGTTTTATTTGTGTTTAAATTATGGAATGAAATATTAAAAGCTTGAAATTTTTTTATCTTGAAACACTGTATTAAATTATATTTTTTTTTAGACTTTGCTTAGAATGTTAGATTTTTAAAAAGGACAAACAAGTTAAACCATAGTTTTAAAAACCGGACTGGACCAGTCGATCCGACCGGTTCAACCAAGAACCGGCCTCTAATCTGGTCTAGTTATGATACAAAACCGGAAATGACTTAAAAACTGGCAAATAGTAAAAACTGTCTGGTTTAACCCGAGAACCAAAAAAATCAGAGGTCGAATCAGTTAATGTCTGGTTGGGGTTTTTTTGAATTTTCTGGGAAAGCTATGTCGTTTTCGTCCTTAGAATTTCCACCAAAGTCCTAAAAACTAACCCTAAGCCTAAAGTCCTCACCTTCAAACTCTCTCATCTCACTCACGATCACTCTGCCTCAACCTCACTACCTAAGCCTAAATTGAACCTCAAGCTCTCAAATCTCAACTCTCTCATCTCACAATTGGTCAAGCTCAAGCTCTCTCTACACTCTCTGTGTCACGTACAGTGGCACCAACACCGACACACTCTCCCTCAGATCGGTCAAGCTGAGGTTTTTCTTTTTCTTTTTTCTGACCCCGCCCTCGCCCTCACTCTCTGCGTCATGCACAGCGGCACCGGCACACTTTCCCTCAGATCGGTTAAACTATGGTTTTTTTTTTTTTTTTTTTCCAACCCCGTCCTCGCCCTTGCCCTTACTCTCTGCATTCTCTGCATCACGCACAGCGGCACCGGCACCGACACGCTCTTCCTCAGATCGGTCAAGCTGAGGTTTTCTTTTTTCTTTTTTCTTTTTTCCAACCCCGCCCTCACCCTCGCTCTCTGCACTCTCTACATCATGCATAATGGCACCGGCACTGGCACACTCTCCCTTAGATCAGTCAAGTTGAGCTCAGGTAATGTTCTTTTCTTTTTATTTTGATTTTCCTTTTCATTTTCTCAGTTTTTTTTTTTTTTTTTTCATTTTTCTCGGCTTCATCAGGTAATAAACTAATAATTAATATTATATTATATATATATATATTATTTTGATTACTTGATTTTGATCATTTTTCTGTTCTTTTTTTTTTTTTTTTTTTTTCGGCTTCAGCTCAGATTCTCAATTCATGTTCTCGGCTTCATCTCAGGTTCGCCTTCCATGACTTCACTGGTAAGTGGTAACTTCAATTATTATTTTAAAATTGCATTTTAGTTTATTTGTGATTTTGTGTATGTTGTGGATTTGATTCACAGAGCATTATTGTTTGTGAAATATAGTTTACAGAGTATTATACTATTGATTGTGTATGTTGTGTTGATGAATTTATTTGTTGATAAAATGGTTGCTGCCAATCTGAAATTATTGATTGAAATGGAGTCCGTCTCTGTACCATCTAATGAACATGCTTCTACAACCGGGTCTAATGCTAATTCTTCATCTGTGAGAGCAAAATGTGATCCCGCATGGGATCATGTAACTGAATAGTTAAAAGACGGAAAAAGTAGTTATAGATGTATACATTGTGGAAAAACTTATAAAGGAGGGGGCATCAATAGGATGAAAAGACATCTAGCTGGAATTAAAGGTGATGTGGCTGCATGTATGGGTGTACCTTATGATGTTAGGTTTCAAATGGTTGAGAATTTGAAGGAAATTTCAAAATCTAAAGAACAAACGAAAAAGGATCAAGAAGCATCTAATTATTCACCATTAGAGGACTCACCAGAATTTGAAGATGTCTAAGAAATTACTCCTAGAGGTAGGGGTTAGGTAGGGGAAATAGAAGTGGTCCTAGTAGTTTTCCACCAAGATCTAATCTTGGCAAGAGAAAGGTTGGTGACATTGGTAATTAATTCGCTCCTAGAACAATACCAGGAGCTCAACCTTCTATTAAAATTGTGCTTGCTGGCAAAGAAAAGAAGTGGAGGGTTGATATGGTTGTAGCAAGATGGATGTATGATGCTTGCATTCCAATTAATGCTGTGAATTCTAGTTATTATCAACCTATGTTCAATGCTGTAGCTTCTTATGGTCCTGGATATAGAGGCTCAAATTATCATGCCCTTCGAGTGCCTTTATTGAGAGACGCAAAAAGAGAAGTCCAATTGATTGTTGATTCTCATCGTTCATATTGGGCTGACACTGGTTGTACAATAATGGTTGATGGGTGGACTGATACTAGGCATAGAATATTGATTAATTTCCTTGTCTATTGTCCTAAGGGAATTATTTTTATACGTTCTATTGATGCTTCTAACTTGGTTAAGGATGCTATTAATTTGAGTAACTTGTTTGATAAAATTGTTAGTTGGGTTGGTCCGGCAAATATAGTACATTTTGTCACTGATAATGCTGCAAATTATGTAGCTGCTGGAAGAATTTTGTATTGAAAATATAGGAACATTAGTTGGTCACCTTGTGTAGCACATTGCCTAAACCTAATTTTTAGGGAGATTGGGAAGATGGATCATGTAGCTAAACTTGCAAAGTGTGCATCCAAGATCACAGTGTTCATCTATAACCATGTGGCTTTGCAAGCTTGGTTGAGGACTAGAAAAAATTGGACGAAAATTGTGCGTCCAAAGCCAACTAGGTTTGCTACTACTTTCATTGCCTTAGGGAGTCTTAAGGAACATAAGCATGACTTACAAGCATCGGTGACTAGCAAATTTTATGTTGAATCAAGATATGCAAAAGATAAGAAAGAAAAGGTAGTGGTAAAAATCATTCTTGACAATCAATTTTGGAATGATTGTCATGTTATTGTGCATATTATGTCACCATTGATTCGTTTATTACGCATTGTTGATTCTGATGAAAAACCAGCTATGGGTTATGTATATGATGGCATGTATAGAGTAATTGATGGAATTAAAAAAAATTTCAAAGACAAGAAGAGACTATGGGAGCCTTATGTTAATATTATCAAGGATCATTGGGATAATCAATTCTATAGAGATATTCATGCTGCTACTTACTGGTTAAATCCTGCATTCCAATATGACTCATCCACTCTTAATAAGAGGCTAGAGACACAATCTGCTGTGACAGATGTTATTGAATCAAAAGTTTCAGTTGGTGGAGGAATTAAGGCTATTTTGAGAGCATGAACAAACTTTTGGAACCCAACTTGCTCAAGAATCAGCCAAGACATCTCAGCCGGGTAAGATATTGTTTACTTTAGCTAATAGTAAAATGAAAATATGTTTTAAAGATCATAGCTCTTTTTTATATTTTTGGGATAAGTATAGCTGGTTTATTGATTCATTATATCTTTGTTTTGTGTTGTGTATGAAACTCAGATGAGTGGTGGAAGTTGTTTGCATCTTATGCTCCAACCTTACAAAAGTTTGCAATTCAGATCCTTAGCCAAACAGCTGCCTCTTCGGGATGTGAGCGGAATTGGAGTGTTTTTGAACAAATGCATACCAAAAGAAGAAATAGATTAGAGCATCAACGACTTAATGATCTTGTGTTTGTTCATTATAACTACCGATTGAAAGAAAGGTATAAATTATAAAATCTCTTTGTTTCAATGTTTTTGTGGGGAAATATGAGCGATTCACTTATTTGGTCAAGTGCGTTCTTTGTGATTGTGAAATATAAGTGATTTGGTTACTAGTTAAATTATTCATTATGTTCATCTTATGATATAGAGTCAAAAGGAAGAAGTTCAATTTTGATCATATTGATTACGCAAGTATCGATAAAACTGAATTTTGGGTAGTGGAAGATGAGGAATCTCAATTTTTGGATCATGAGGAGATAGAGAATACATTATATGAAGAGGGAGCTTATCCAATCGAAGAAGGGTCTTCTAGCCATGTACAAAGAGGTTAGCTTATAACAATTCTTTGCCTAGTTGCATATTTTAATTAGACTATTTATGATTTATGAGAAATGATTATTAGAATTGTTATTTCATTTATTGTTCTTTGGTTTTGGAATTTGTATAGATATGGACAATGAAGTGATTGAGGATGATGATGACATCAATTTGGAATCATTTCATGATGAAGATGATGCTCCTCCCAGATTTAGAGATAAAAATCATCCTATTCATGTTGAAGATGAAGAAGATGAGGACGAGGATGATGATAATGATGCTAGTGGTGGAGCATTTGGTTCACATGATGATATTGATTTCAATTGTCTTCATATCAAATGAGGCTGGGGTCTTAAAACTTAGTAGTTGTTTGTTTGAAACTTTAAAACTTTTTTGCTATTTGGATGTAATGAACTTATTTGTTATTTGCCATTTGGATGTAAATGTAATAACTAATGAACTTATTTATTTGGTTTTGTTGAAATTTTATGAAATTTTATTATGTTAAGGATGATTGTTTTGTAATGTTATTATGTTAAATTCTTTAAAAAGATGTTATATACTTATATACTTGTATTTTTTTAAAAGGAAACATATTTATTACTATTGGTTTGTTAGTTTTAGTATATTAAAAATTTATTAATTATTTATATAATTTAAATAAATAATAATTAAATTATTTATGATGCCACCGGTTTGACCATCGGTCGGACCCCAGTCCGACCATAAAACCAGTATTTAGCTCCTTTTCTAGTTCTTTCACCGTACCAATTTTTAAAACCATGAGTTAAACCATATATAAGGGAGTATAAGCAGTCTATATAATTAATTGTGTATCCTTCAATGGTTAAAAAACTAACAAATTACTTTTGGAAAAATCAACCTCATGATCTTCTAAAGGGTTTGTATTTTTTTTTTTTTTTTTTTTTTATGTAGTAAGCAAATGAAAAAACTTTAGGGCCAGGGGGCCATGACTTGGAGAAATTATATAGTCCTCTGGTGGACCACGTTACTTGTCCACTATTCCACTAAAAGACTACCACTTGTTTAACATTGCTAAGTCAGTAATCAATTTCTGTTTTAAAAAATTTTCTAACTCAGCGATTTCAAACAGATGGAAGTCTTTTAGTGGAATGATGGACCACGTCATTTGTTGACCATGAGGACCTTATAATTTCTCCATGACCTACCAGAATATTTTTAAATTTCTTGCACAGAAATTGATTATATATTTTTTTAAAATTTTATTAAATATTTATACTTATGGCCTCCAAAACCCAATTAAATATATATATATATATATTATATATTTTTTATAAGAATGTATACAGTTTCTTGTTTTTCTTTGAATAGAGTTATTCCATTTATTGCTAGATAAGGAATGCAACATTAAATTGTTTTACAAGTGAAAGCTCACTTAATGTGTAAAACACTAGTGAATGTTTAGACCCCAATTACAAAATTACCAAAGCAAGCTTATATTCAAACACTTGATGTGCTAAATGATAAATATAAGCAATACCCAAACCTGCAAACTACTCTAAGCCATATTTTAATCATAACTCAGCAGTAATTAAAAACAAAGAGTAAGGGATAGAGAGAAACAAATACAAGATAAAAATGGCACGTGTTATCAAAGAGGAAACCGAAGAACTCGGCAAAAAACCTCTCCGCTGCCCTACAAGCGATAAAATGATCCACTAGAAAATCAGTTGGGATACATGAATAGCAATAAACCCTCCAAGCCTAATCTACCTTATGCACCTAAGACCTCCAAGCTTCTTACTCCAATAGAGTTATGCCTAACCCTGTCTTCTCTAACTTACTGGATCCCGCAATTAGCCCATTGTATCAACCAAAATGAATTGGTTCTCTCTTGAACAACTTCCCAAACACTAAGAACCTTCTCACTGCTATGAATATGGTGAGGTAAGGATTTGGCTTAAGTTTCTCTCAAGGGTATAACAATGGAGAGGGTGAGAGTAGAGGAATTTGGAGAATCAATGTATAAGATTGTGGATGAATCTAAAAGTTCACTTGGTGTGTAAAACACTAGTGAATGTTTAGACCCCTGATTACAAAAACACCAACACAAGTTTATATTCAAATAATTGATATGCGGAATGATAAATATAAGCTATACCCAAACAAGCAAACTACTCTAAACCAAAATTTAATCACAACACAGCAATAGTTAAAGCAAAGTGTAACGGACAGAGAGAAGCAAACACAAGATAACACCGGCACGTGTTATCAAAGAGGAAACCGAAAAACTCTATGAAAAACCTTTCTGCCACCCTCTAAGTGATAAAATGATCCACTAGAAAGTTAGTTGGGACTCATGAATAGCAATAGACCCTCCAACCCTAATCTACCCAATGCACCTAAGCCCTCCAAGCTTCTTGCTCCAATAGGGTTACGCCTATCTTCTCTAGCTTACCAGATCTCGCAATTAGACCATTGCATCAATCAAAATGAATTGGTTCTCTCTTGAACTGCTTGCCAAACATCAAGAACCTTCTCACTGATATGAATAAGGTGAGATAAGGATTTGGCTATAGATCCTTTCAAGGGTATGACAATGGAGAGGGTGAGAGTAGAGGAATTTGGAGAATCAAAGCTATAAGATTATGGATGAATCAATCTTATTTTTCTCTAGGGTTTATCTCTCAAAATTCTCTCTAGAAGCTCTTTACACTTTGTGGGTATAAGGGTATTTATAGTAGGGTATGAGAAGGAATGTGAAAAGTCATTTTTCTGCAAAACAAGGTGTACTAGCGAGTCGCGAGTTCCAATGACTAGATAACAAAATGGCTAGACTACACTTTTTGTCCTGTAGTGATCTAGCTGTCCTAACCCTTCAACTTCTTGCATGCTTCACACGTGTGTTAGATTCTGGCGAATCACCACTCGGGAGTCAATCGCGAGGTCCAATCGCGAGAAGCCTCTTGATTGCACACACTTGATTAATTCTTCACACTCTCTCACACACAGCCCTTACATTATTCCCACCTAAATACAGGGTTTCTAAATACTGAATTACAAGCAAATTTGGTACGGAATAAAGCCAACACATAGTTGAATAAATTCAACTTTACAATCTCCTCCTTTGGCTGTTCTATAACAAAACCCTAAAATAGACTCTAAACATAAAAATGTGAGCTAGGAACAGTTGCCAAAATTCACTCACACCTAGTTCTAGATCTGTGAAGCTCTTGAACTATACAGACAAATTTCCTGAAAACAATATCACAAAATGCACTCATTAAGTTTATTGTAAGTGGAAATCTTAGAATGCATATGGACCAAGCACAATATGATCAAGCAAGTATGAATATGACAATAAAGCATAGCTTAACCAAACAAGAACAATCAATATAAATAGTGACTGCAATGAACATTCACATGATGAATGTACATCCGAACATGCAACCTAAGAAGCTCAATGCAAAGTATCATTTGCATATCCAACACTCAACTGATGCAATAACACTAAAGCAATTGCATCAAGGATATAAGATCCAACAAGGGCATAAGAGTACTAAAGAGAATGCAAAACATAATCTAAAAGTACTAAGCTACATAAGCAAAGGTACAAAATAATATAGTCAAAATAACTATCCAAGTATCCATAACACAAAATATCCAAGCAGTTTAAAACCAAAGTACTAAAACCATTGAGTACTTAAAAATAAGGTGCTATGAAAACCATAAAAAAAAAATTAAAAAAAAAAAAAAAAAAAACCCTCAAATAAGGTGCTATGAAAACCATATAAAATGTTCTCCCCCTCAAGATAAGCTCCCCTTCAAGAGCTACTCCAATACTACTCCCCCTTTTTTACCAAAATGGCCAAAGGGCTATAGCTGGTGAGTAAAGTTATCAAACTTTGCTGTCAACAAGTTGATCTGGTCCTGGATGGCTGCAAGGCTGTTAGAGTGCTCAATTTGTACATCTCTTAGACCATCAATCTACTCAAGAATGAATACATGCAAAGGGAAAAGTGTGAAAACATATAATCATTTAATGTTTCAAAACAAGGAAACATGATTATCCCCAAAATCTATGTAATCAATGGAGTCCAAAAGTACACACAAAAAAATCTAAAAGACATTTTATCACCAACATGGTATGCACAACACAACAAAAATCATAGCATAATGCATGAGCATGTAGTATAAGCATGTAAAGCAAGCATTATACCATTAATCTCATCAAAACCCATATTCATCAACCATATATCAATATCTCAACATAAACAACAAATCCAAGAAAAATAGGGCCATAAACTTGAAATAGAGAGAAAATAAGTGAAAACCCATACCTTTTCTTGAAGTTTAAGTGAAGATTGAAGATGAAAATGGCTTTGTGAGTGGAAATGGCGGTTTTAAGAGAGGGAGAGGCGGAGAAGACAAAGAGGAATGCACGTGATACAAGGGAAACTAAAAAGTTTTTGAAAAACTGTCTGAGATTTAACCCTATTTGTGCAAAACTTGCATTTTTCGCAACTCAACTGACTCGCGAGTGAGTCGCCAAAATCCCTTGAACAAGATTTTGAAAAATTTCTCTAAGTCTTTTTCGCAACTTGGACTTCCACTCGCTAGTGAGTCATAAATGCCTCTGAGTAACATCGCGACCCGCCAATGAGTTGCGAAAATGAGTGGCCAAAAATTCAAAAACCCAGATTTTTAAAACATTTTCTAAATGTTTTTTGTGACGGAAGTCTTGCTTGCCAGAGAGTCGTGAACACTTCTGAGTAAACTCGCGACTCGCCAGTGAGTCACCGAAAGGCGGGGTTCAAAATTTTTGGATTTTTGTGAAAAATTTTGAAACAAAACACTTTCCCAAAACAACTAAAATACTCAAAAATGTTTTTGCATTTGATCAACATATGATTGAGTGTGTACAATAAATTTGATCAAGTACAATCATGCAAATGAATAAGGCATTCATTGAACATAAACATGTATGATGTAGGTGGGTATCAAATGTGAGATAGTCCTTAGTCTAACATAAAGCTTCGATTATCAATTCAACCAAGACATACACAATTAACACTAAGTAGAGTGACCAATCTCAATTATAAAAATGAGCATATATGACCTCCCACATAAACTTGATTACATAACCTTGAAGCTTTTTGTTTGGCTTCTTACAATTCATAACATTTGATCATTTTAGAACATTACATCTCTTATTGAGGTCGATGCCTGAAATTTTTGATATTTCAATTTTATGAGTAAGCCTTTGGCTTTTGGGCACCATACATTTCAACACAAGTTGCTTTCCCTTTTTCCTAGTCAAATACTAGTATGTGTGACAACTTTTGTAGCTCATTATCTCTTTTCGAGATTTGACATTGGTTTAGCTCTTAACCAGAAACATAAATGAGTGGGATGAGATATAGGCACAAGTCTATGCATGTCTCAAGATCAACAAAACTATTGACTAATCATTCATGACAAGTTTAAAGATCTATTTAAAACAATCACATAGATGTCAAAATGTTTCCCACAAAGATACAAGTGCATAAAAAATAAGCTAAGCTCATTAATGCACAAAGCCATTAGTACGGAGGTACAAGGCTAAACATGTGGGTGACAATACACAATAATGCCAATCAAACTTTTTGGATTTTATACTTTTTATGTGTTTTTGGATTTTTGACACAAAGCAAATAAAGATTGATAAAAAACAAACAAACATTCAAAACTTTTAAACAACAAAAATAGTAAAAACATGCTAGAATGTAAAATAAGCAAACAACCAACAATGTCACAACATATCAAAATAATTAATACATGGATATGTTATAATACTTATGCATGAGTACCCTTCTTCACCCACATGGCACATGCGTTTGGGGTGATATCCTTAGCCAATTAGGTACTTGAGTTGCGATTCTCAAACCTTAGGGTGAAGTTGGCCAAAAATGAGGTGATGGTGTCTATCATCTTCATCACATCACCAATACTGGGTTCTACTTCTCACCCTTTTGAATGCCTAGGGTTCCCTTTGCCCTTTCCTTGTCTTTTTAGCCTTTGAGGACCCGCATTCTTCAATGCTTGAAGCTTGTGGCAATTTGGCCTAGTGTGTCCTCGGATTCCACAATGATGGCAATAGTGTTGTGTTTGAGGACTTCTTTGTGCCTTCGGAAGAGACTTTCCTTTTGCCTTGGGCTTAGCCACAATTGGATTTGAGGACTTTGTCAAAACCTTTTGAATCACCACATTTGGCTTCTTTTCAACCTTTACATTCTCAACAAGAGGAGTTGGTGCCAATGGTTCCTTGGCCTTGACAAACTTCATCTCCGTACACACTTGAGAGCTTGAGCTACTTTCTTTGGTATATCCCAAGCCACTTCTATCCGACGAGGGCTTTTGATAGGCAAGCACCTCATCAAGTTTCTTGGAAGCAACATGCTCCACTTTGGCATTAGCTTGAATAACCTCAAGCTCAAGAAACTTTATCCTAGAATAGGCATTCGTTAGCTCTTCATTCAACACTTCAACTTCACATTTTGTCTCTTTATACTTGAGAAGAATGCTTTTGCAATCCTGTTTTGCTTTCTTCATTTTTCTAATGGCTACCTTAGCCACTCTAGCATATTCTCCACTCTTCTCAAGAAGGGCATTGTAGGATTCTTGCAATCCCTTTGTTCCTTCATAGATGCATTCTTCATCTTCATCATTGGATTCATCTCCAACCCCTAAAGACTCCACTTCAGTATGTTCACCAAACTCCTCCACTAGATTGCTTAAATCTTCCGAAGAGTCTAGGAGTGCAATGGTCATAAAAGCGGAGTAGTTTCCTTCTCCATCACAGCTTTCTTCCGAATCGGAGCTGGAGCTATCTGAGTCACTAAGGGTTGTAGCAAAGACTTTACCCTTTACCTTCAAGTAGGTGGGTCATTCTTTATTCACATGACCATGCCCTTTGCACTCATAACAAGTGACGGCTTGTGAAGGAGAAGAGTCTTTGGAATCCTTCTTCTTGAAGTCCTTCTTGTCTTTCTTGAAATTTGAGAATTTCCCTTTCTCAAAAGACTTCCTATCCTTTTTAATTTTAAGAACTTGTGAAAGTTCTTTGCAAGGTATGCCACTTCTTTTTCAACCTCATCCTCATCCGTGGAATCTTAAGCTTCAATTCTCTCATTGAGATTTGCTCTTCCTTTGAGATGGTAGAGATAGTTTATATGTTTGAAGAGAACCGACGAGTTCTTGGACCTTTATCTCATCAAGATCCTTGCTCTCTTCAATGGCGGTCATCTTGGCATGAAAGCTCTTTGGCAATGATCGTAGGATCTTCCTTACTACCTGGGAGTCGTCCGTATTTTCGCCCAAGTTAAATTTGCCAATTACCACTTCATTCAACTTTCCATAGAGGGAGTCGAATGATTCATCTTCACTCATCTTCAATTCTTCAAAGCGAGTGGTAAGCATTTGTAGCTTGGTATCTTTCACCTTCTTGGTGCCTTCATAGGTGGTCTCCAAAATTTTCCATGCCTTCTTGGCAATTGATACATGAGAAATCCTCTGAAATTCATCCAGTGAGACACCACAAAATATAGCATTAAGAGCTTTACTATTAGCATTAGCTGTTGCAAGGGCTGCATTAACCTAAGTAGATTTGGCAGCCCCGGCCTTGTCCAACCAACTTCAACAGCATCCCACACACTCTCATCAATAGAGCACAAAAATGTACGCATACGCACTTTCCGAAAGGCGTAATTACTCCCATCAAAGAAGGGAGGTGCATTAAGCGATTGAGACCAATCCATCCTATGGGTTAAGGATCATACTTAAGATGTAGAAATCCATCAAAGTGTACCCGCTCTGATATCAATTGAAAGTTCACTTAGTGTGCAAAACACTAGTGAATGTTTAGATCCCCAATTACAAAAACACCAACACAAGCTTATATTTAAACAATTCATGTGTGGAATGATAAATATAAGCAATACCCAAACAAGCAAACTACTCTAAGCCAAAATTTAATCACAACACAGCAGTAATTAAAGGAAAGAGTAAGGGATAGAGAGAAGCAAACACAAGATAACACCGGCATGTGTTATCGAAGTCGAAACCAAAGAACTTGGTGAAAAACCTCTCCACCGCCCTCCAAGTGGTAAAATAATCCACTAGAAAATCAGTTAGGATACATGAATATCAATAGACCCTCTAAGCCTAATCTACCCGAAGCACCTAAGCCCTCCAAGTTTCTTGCTTCAATAGGGTTATGCCTAACCTTGTCTTCTCTAGCTTACCCGATCCTGCAATAAGCCCATTGCATCAACCAAAATGAATTGGTTCTCTCTTGAACTGCTTCCTAAACACCAAGAACCTACTCATTGATATGAATATGGTGAGGTAATGATTTGGCTATAGATCCTCTTAAAGGTATGACAATAGAGAGGGTGAGAGTAGAGGAATTTGGAGAATCAATGGTATTAGATTGTAGATGAATCAATCATGTTGTTCTCTAGGGTTTATCTCTCAAAATTCTCTCTAGAAGCTCTCTACATTTTGTGGGTATAAGGGTATTTATAGTAGGGTTCGAGAAAGAATGTGAAAAGTCATTTTTCTGCAAAATAAGGTGCATTGGCAAGTCACTCGCAACTAGGAAAAGTTGTGAGTTCCAGTCACTAGATAACAAAATAGCTAGGTTGTACTTTTTTTCTTGTAGTGATTCAGCTGTCCAAACCCTTCAACTTCCTGCATGTTTCACACATGTGCTGGATTTTAGCGAGACACCACTCGCGAGTCAGTCACGAGGTCCAGTCTTGAGAAGCCTCTTTATTGCACATAATTGATCAATTCTTCACACTCTCTCACACACAACCCTTACATTATTCCCACCTAAATACAGGGTTTCTAAATGTTGAATTACAAGCAAATTTGGCATGGAATAAAGCTAACACATAGTTGAATAAATTCAACTTTACAATCTCCCCCTTTGGCTATTTCGTGACAAAACCCTAAAACAGTCTCTAGACTTAAAGATGTGAGTTGGGAACAATTGCCAAAACTTAGTCACACCCAATTCTAGATCTGTGAAGCTCTTGAACCATACAGACAAGTTTCCTGAAAACAATATCACAAAATGCACTAATTAAGTTCATTGTAAGTGGAAATCTTAGAATGCATATGGAGCAAGCACAATACGATCAAGCAAGTATGAATATGAAAATAAAGAATAGCTTGACCAAGCAAGAACAATCAGTATAAATAGTGACTACAATGAACATTCACACAGTGAATGAACATCCGGACATGCAAGCTAATAAGCTCAATGCAAAGTATCATTTGCATGTCCAACACTTAACCGATGCAATACCACTAAAGCCATTGCATTAAGGATACAAGATCCAATAAGGGCACAAGAGTACTAAAGAGAATGCATAGCATAATCTAAAAGTACTAAGCTACGTAAGCAAAGGAACAAAATAATATAGTCAAAATAGCTATCTAAGTATCCATAACATAAAATATCCAAGTAGTTTAAAACCAAAGTACTAAACCATAGAGTACTTAAAATAAGGTTCTATGAAAACCATATAAAAAAATTGTAAAACCACAGGTTCTATAAAATCTATAAAATGTTCTCCCCCTCAAAATAAGTTTCCCCTCAAGTGCTACTCCAATACTACTCCCCCCTTCATTGTTAACAAGTTGATCTGGTCTTGGATGGCTGCAAGGCGGTTAGAGTGCTCATTTTGTACATCTCTTTGACCATCGATCCGCTCAAGAATGATTTGAAAAGCGTCTGGAGGCACTGATGAAGACGACGATGCTTCGCTCCTACCTCGACCACTACCTCCTTTTGGAGGAAGTTGTTGTCCTTCCGTTTCAATTTCTATTTCCATAGGTTGTGCTTCTTCAGGCTCTTCAATTTGTTCATCTCCGGGAAGACAAAATCTGCTCCTTGGGATTGTTAGAGAGTTGATGGAAGGAGGTACACTCATTAGGCTTATGTCCTGTGGAGTCTCCACACCATTTTCATGAAGGATCCTAATAATCGAACTTAGGAGAACAAACTTTTCCCTTAAGGATGTCCTTGTAGCTTCGGCAATGATGGAGTACAAATAAGCACCAATGTCAATGTAGATTTTCTCACAAAGCTCCATGAGGAAGATGGCTTTAGCATTGTTGATGGTGGACAACTTCCTTACTAGATAGAAGTTGAACATCATGATGTAGGCAAGACTTCTCAAATCCGGAGGAAAGGAGGTTGTGTTAAGACTTTTTCCTTCCCTACCACCACCAAGGCGAAGTTGTACCATTTCTATTGAGATCATTCTGTCCTTGAAAGGAATGAAATCTTCATGATCTAGATCTTCACATCCAAGGATACTATCTATTAGGACATATGTGGAACTTGTTAAAACATATGCTATTGTAAATTGGCTAATCCTTTGACAAAACGCACTTTACTTGTAATTGGGTAGATCTAGGATGGGTTTAGTATGTCAAGGAACAAGAGTTCAAATATAGTATTGAAGCCATACAAATCTGTCCAAGAAACAAGTGAAGAAATGTTGTTCGTTAAAGTTCGACAGATAGCTCGACAGATAAATCTATCAAGGTTTAATAAGAATTCTTGATAGCTCTCGACAGAAGCTGTATCTATCGAGAATTACGAAATTCAAATTTCCAAATCTATTTTTCATGCATATTCAAGTTATTTATGTAGGGTTTCTTTTATCGCAACTACAAACATATATAAGGATTATTTTAAGGGCCTTCTCAGAGATGCAACTTGATGCAAAGTGATTATTCATGCATATTGTGACTGGAGACAATTTGCCCTAATTCATCTTCTGTGTAAAAGCTACTGGTCTTTGTGTCGTGGGTTTTGTAACCAAGGAGCTTCTTGATCTTCATCGTCTAGATGAACTTAAGAACTTTGCAGCCAACATCTTTCTCAAGTTGGTGTGTTAGTCACGTACTTGGATCCGTGCATTGATTGGTTAGTCACATGCAGGGAGTCGTGTATTGAAAGGAGAGATTGTCACTACATTGCAAGTCCAATTGTGTATTGGGGTAAGGGTTCAACTGTAGGTTGGTATTAGGTACTGGGATTCCTTTTACTTGTAACCGTTTGTTTTGATAATAGTGGATTCTTGGGAGTAGTGACCTTAAATTCACTTAGTGGGGTTTTGCCTCGGTGGTTTTCCCCATTCATAAACAAATCACTTGTGTCAAATTTATTTTCCGCTGCATTTAACTTAGTTAGTGATTTGTTTGTGCTGCCACGCTTATTGCATGTAATTGAATCTAATTAATTTCACTTGGCTAATTAATTGAGTAAGTTACCAAAGGGGTCAACACATTCTTGCCCTATCAAGTGGTATCAAAGCAAGCACACTTTGATTAGGGTTAATCTTTGCTGTGTGATCCATTGACCCCAGTTTTTCATGGATAGAGGACAATCTTTAATTACCCCTCATTTATTTGATTGCACTATCTATGCATATTAGAAAGTATGCATGAGAGCTTCTTGCAATCTTTAGATGAGAAAGTGTGGTAAGCTGTAGAGATAGGCTAGACTAAGCCAAAGGATGCATCGGCTAATTCAGATTATGCTAAGATCAAAGCGGCAAACTTCAATAGTAGAGCATTGAATGCTTTATTCAGTGCGGTCACCAATGAGGAGTTCAAGAAGATATCCTCTACTGAAACTGCTAAGGAAGCATGGACTATCCTCTAGACAACCTATGAAAGGACTAAGGCTGTCAAGAATTCAAAGCTTCAAAGGCTTACCGCAAGCTTTGAAGAGATTAAGATGGAAAAGGATGAGTCATTTGATGAGTTCTATGCCAAGCTAAAGGGCATAGTCAACTCTGCCTTTAATCTTGGGGAAACCATTTGTAAGGTTGAATTTAATCAACCATTTTATTGGCTTTATTCTGTGCTAAATTTGCTTGTATTTCAGTATTTAGTAACCCTGTATTTAGGTGGGTTTGTTGTAAGGGTAGTGAGTGAGATAGAGTGAAGTTTGCTCAAGAGTGTGCAAGAAAACAGAGACTCGCGGCTTGGCCTCGCGGGTGACTCGCGGCTGCAAGCCGCCAGACGCAGCACACATGCCAAGCATGCCAGAAGGTGAACAGTCATGCTAGCTGGAGCACTACAGAACAAAATAGGACAACTGGCCATACGGTTATCTCGCGACTAGATCTCGCGACTTAGTCAAGTCGCAAGGTCAAGCCGCGAGCCACCCTTATTTTGTAAATCCTGACGTTTCACATTCCTCTCTCACTCCAGTATAAATACCCCTTTTACCCACAAATGTAAGAGAGCTTCCAGAGAGAATTTTGAGAGAGAAACCCTAAAGAAAAACAAGATTGATTCGCCCACAATCTATACATTAGAATCTCTTCAAATTCCTCAACTCTCTTCCTCTCCATTGTCAAATCCTTGAGAGGCATTTGACCAAACCTTGTTCTCACCATATTCATCACTGTGAGAGGGCTGTTTGGATTTCTGGGAAGCAGTTAGGAAGGAACCAATCTACATTAGTTGATGCTACGGTCTAGTAGTGGAATCCGGGAAGCTAGAAAAGAAAAAGGTTCGACGCAACCTCGTTGGAGCAAGAAGCTTGGAGGGCTTAGGTGCACTGGGTAGATTAGGCTTGGAGGGTCTATTGCTGTCCATGTATCCCAACTACATTTTCTAGTGGATTGTTTACCGCTTGGAGGGCGGCGGAGAGGTTTTACGCCGAGGGCTTCGGTTTCCTCTTCGATAACACATCGCGTGTTGTCTTTGTGTTTGCATCTTCCTTCCCTTTTATCTTTGCCTTTTTACTATCTGCTGTGGGTTGTGATTTTAATTTGGCTTAGATAGTTTTTCCAATTCCATATTATAGTTTATGTTAATTTTCAGCACACTAGTTGTTTGACATAATGCTTGAATTGGTTAAGTTGTAATTTGGGGGTCTAAACATTCAAGGGTGTTTATACACATATTTGAGCTTTCAATTGTTATCAGAGCAGGTACACTTGTTGTGGTTTTATTACCTAAGTGTGATCCTAGACCCCTGTGTTGTGGTAGCTGTTATGGAAAATACCATGATGAAATGTAGCTTAAGTGTGTGTGAAAATGACTCTATGCATATGTTTGAAGGGTGTTTTACTAATGATCATGTAGAGTTGTTAAAAACTAAGAAACATGCTAGGATATTTGTTCACATGCTGGAATATTTTGAAAATCAGAATCATGTCTTACACAGTAGCATATCTGAATCTAAATCATTGATTAAGAAATATAAAAGAAAGAATAGAATGTTGTGTGAGTTGATTGAGAGTCTGAAAATGAAAAGTCAATTTGAAAGAAGCATGAAAACTGATAATGAGTTTTTGTTTGATGGTCAAGAATGTTTGTCTCATGTGAGCTTATTTGTGCATACCTCATTGAAGGTGTTTAATGCATGTTTGTGGTATCTTGACAGTGGTTGTTCTCGCCATATGACAGGGGATAAGTCGCCGTTGAAGACACTCAAAGAAAAGGTTGGTGACTATGTGACCTTTGGTGATGGAAGTCATGCTCAAGTCCTAGGCAAAGGAACTATTGAGATACCTGGATTATCGCTGTTGAAGGATGTGTTATACATAAAAGGGTTGAAGGCAAATCTGCTGAGCATCACTCAAATTTGTAATGATGATTTCCTGGTACAATTCTCTAAGAAGGGATGCTTGATCATCAATGAAGATGGGATTTAGGTTTTGGAGGGAAATCGGACTACAGATAACTGTTATGGAATAGTTCCCACGGCACCCATTTCGTGTAGAAGTGCTCGTGTGGATATGTTGAAGCTGTGGCATCACAGATTTGGGCATGCCAATTTCAAGCAAGTAGCTAAAGTGTCCAAGCTTGAAGCAGTTGAGGGACTTCCTAAGTTTGGAAAGGTGAAGAAGACCGTTTGTGGTGCATGCCAAATGGGAAAGCAAACAAAGGCAAGCCATCACAAGGTGAATGTGATTGCTACTTCTCGGTGTTTGGAGTTACTTCATATTGATCTAATGGGGCCTACCAGAACTGAAAGCCTAGGGGGAAAGAGATACATTATGGTCATTGTGGATGATTACTCAAGATACACTTGGGTTGAATTCCTTAGAGAAAAATCAGAAGCATGTGAGAGGTTGGAGATTCTGTGTAAGAAACTACAAAACGAAAAAGGGATCCCTATTGCCAAAATTAGAAGTGATCATGGGAGGGAATTTGGGAATGCAAGATTCGAGTCTTTCTGTGAAAAGAATGGAATCAAAAGAGAATTTTCAGCCCCCAAAACTCCACAACAAAATGGAGTGGTAGAGAGGAAAAATGGGGTGATTCAGGAAATGGCAAGAGTCATGTTGCTTAACAAGCAAATACCTCAAAAATTTTGGAGAGAAGCTGTCAACACCTCATGTCACATTGGCAATAGAATATTTTTCCGAGTAGGAACAAAGAAGACCGCCTATGAGATTTGGAATGGAAAGAAGCCTAGAATGAAGTATTTCCGGGTGTTTGGAAGTAAATGCTATATCCTAAATGATCGGGAGAATCTTGGGAAGTTTGATGTGAGAAGTGATGAGGGTATTTTTCTTGGGCACTCTACTACGAGTCGGGCGTATAGAGTTTTTAACAAGAGAACTAAGACAGTGATGGAGTCCATCAATGTCAAGATTGATGATGCCTTATCTAAGGTGGAGATGATTGATGATGGAGAAGGGCCGAGCACCAAAGAACCCGATGTTGAGGTTGAAGCTCTTGATATAGAAGGTGAAGAACCTACACCAGAAGAAGAATCGACTCCCATCAACCCAAGAATGGAAACGAGATCGATGTCTAGAATATCAAGTCCTCTTACTCCTCCAGAAGTCCATCCTCCTATCTCTCGAAGTAATGAAGTCTCCACATCAAAGAAGCCATCTTCAAGAGTAATTAAGAACCATCCGGAAAGCAACATCATAGGGTCTCTAGATGAAGGTCTTCGCCTCAGAAAAGGAAACATCCTGTTAGCCAATCATGTACCATATCACTGCTATCTTGCGCAGTTTGAACCAAAAAGGGTAGAAGAGGCCCTTCAAGATGAGAATTGGGTTGAGTCAATGCATGAAGAGCTGAATCAGTTTGTAAGGAATGATGTGTGGGAACTTGCTTCAAGGTTTGAAAATGTTCATGTCATAGGCACAAAATGGATTTTCAAAAACAAAACCGATGAAGATGGAGAGATAATTCGAAACAAATCTCGATTAGTAGCTCAAGGATACACTCAAGTAGAAGGAGTAGACTTTGATGAATCGTTCGCTCCTGTGGCAAGACTCGAATCCATTCGAATTCTCATGTCCATTGCATGCACTTTGAACTTCAAACTCTATCAAATGGATGTAAAGTGTGTATTTCTGAATGGATATCTAAATGAAGAAGTGTTTGTTGAGCAACCAAAAGGATTTGAGGATCCTCACTTTCCATATCATGTATTGAGATTGAAGAAAGCCCTTTATGGCTTAAAACAAGCGCTTAGAGCCTGGTATGATCGGCTTACACATTACCTTCTAGATAGAGGATTCAAAAGGGGGTATGCCGACCGAACTCTGTTTGTCAAAAATGATGAAGATTATCTCCTTGTGGCACAAGTTTATGTTGATGACATAGTGTTTGGGGCAACCATTAAAGATCGTGCTATTGAATTTTCTGAGGAGATGAAGAAGGAATTTGAGATAAGTATGGTGGGGGAACTCACATTTTTCTTGGGTCTTCAAGTCAAACAACAGAAGGAGGGTATATTTGTTTCACAAAAGAAGTATGCTAGAAACATTGTCAAGAAGTTTGGACTAGACTCCAACAAACATGCCTCCACTCCCATGAGCTCATCCACTAAACTGAATGTTGATTCTTCTGGAGTAGAAGTAAGTCCTACCTTATATAGGAGTATCATTGGGAGTTTACTCTATCTTACAGCTAGTAGACCAGACATTGCATTCAGTGTTGGCGTTTGTGCCAGATACCAAGCTAATCTGAAGGAATCTCACCTGACTGCTACTAAGCGAATCATTCGATATGTGAATGATACTTCAAACTATGGTCTGTGGTATTCAAAATACTCAAATGCTTGTTTTGCCGGGTATTCAGATGCTAACTGGGCTGGTAGTGTAGACGATTGGAAAAGTACTTCAGGCGGCTGTTTCTACCTTGATAACAATCTTGTCTCGTGGATGAGCAAGAAACAAAATTTCGTGTCTCTATCTACTGCTGAGGCAGAATACATCGCCGCTGGAAGTTGCTGCACTCAGCTTCTTTGGATGAAGAAATTACTTCATGACTATGGAATTCCTCAAGAGACAATGTGTGTCTTCTGTGACAACACCAGTGCCATCAATCTTTCCAAGAATCCTGTCCAGCATTCAAAATCTAAACACATAGAGATACGTTACCATTTCATTCGGGATCTGGTAGAGGAAAGAGTTGTGTGTCTTGAGTTCATACACACCGACAATCAAAAGGTGGACATCTTCACCAAGCCTCTCGATGGTCCACGGTTTGAATCACTCCGTAAGACCATTGGTGTTGGTACAATTCCTTGACTCTCTTATGTGATGTGTGCCTCACATATTTATAATATGATAAGCTTGTTTGTGTTGGGGCACACACTTCTTTGTTAGCTCTTTGTGCAGCATGATTATTGTTTGTTTGTCTATTTGTGAATTCTCTATTGCTCCTTTTTATGTTTGATCAATCTTTTTCTTCTTTTATGTCAAAAATCCAAAAATCACATAAAAATTAGAAAATCAAAAAGTTTGATTGACATTGTTGAGCTTTTGTCTCAAAACTTGTTTTGCCTTGTACCTTCGTGCTAATGGCTTTGTGCATTTTCGAGCATTACTTGTTTCTTTGCACTCATATCACTGTGGGAGAAATCTTAAAATCTATGTGATTGTTGTAAATAGATCTTCAAACTTGTCATGAATGATTAGTGAATGGTTATGATGATCTTGAGACATGCATAGACTTGTGTCTATATATCTTCCCACTCTTTATTTTTGTTTTTGCTAAAAAGGGCTCACCAAATGTAAATCTCCAAATGAAAAGAGATATTGAGCTGCAAAAGCCTGTCGCACATTCTAGTATTCGACTAGGAAAAAGGGTAAGCGACCTAAAATTAAAGTGAGTGTTTATTCAAAAAGCCAAAGGCTAGTTCATTAAAGTGAAATATCAAATATCACTCTCACAATGAGAGGTGATTGTCTCAAATAGAATCACAAAGATCAAATGGTATGATTGAAAGTGGAGTCAAATGTAAAGCTCCAAGATATGTTATCAAGTTTTGTGGGAGGTCATATATACATATTTCTATAATTGAGATGGATCACATGATCTAGTGCTAATTGTGTATGCCTTGGTTGAATTGATCATTGAAACTTCACATTAGACTAAGGACTATCTCATTGTTGATATCCACACACAACACACAAGTTTATGTTCAATAAATGCCATAATCATTTGTGTGATTGTACTTGTTGAAATGTGTTTTCACATGCTCAATCTTTGTTAATTCAAACACAAAAAGATTTTTGAGTGTTTTAGGTGTTTTTGGAAATTATTTTGTTTAAAAAATCTAAAAATTTCAAAAATCCTGTTTTGCTCTGTTTTGGCGACTCAGTCACGGGTAAGTCAAGTCGCGAGCCTCAGTCGCGTCTTCGCAGGTCATTTTTGGTGACTTGTTTGCGAGTGGAAGGTCCAGTCGCGAGGGTTAATCAGAGATTTTTGCGGCTCAGCTCGCGACTTCCTCGCGGGTAGACCTTCCAGTCGCGAAAAACACTTAGAAAATTTTTTCAAATTTTTGTCTTTGAGTGTTTTGGCGGCTTGAACTGGTGACTTGTTGGCGACTCTCTTCAGTCGCGAAAAACGCGTGTTTGGCAAAAATAGGGGTAGTTTTTAAATTTTTTTCAGTTTTCCCTCGAACTTTTGTGACTGTTCATCTTCTCTCTTAACTGTCTCCTTCCCAAACACACCGTGCCTCCATTTTCGAACTCCATTGTTGCTTCTTTTCAGCTCAAAATCTTCTAGTAGCAGGTATGGGTTTTCTGTCTTGAACTCTATTTTACTTGTTTTTATTCACATTTGTTTATGATTTTGAGATGGATTTTTGGTTCAGCTATTACTCCTTGTCCATGCTTAGCCTGTGGTATCTATTGATTCAGTTTTGAGCTTTATTATGTTGTTGATTTTGTTCTTCGTCATGTGCTTAGCTAGGGTTTGTTATTTGTTGGTTTCTCATCTTGTCTGATCCGTTGTTGATGTGTTGATTCAAAATGTTCTTGTGTTGACTGTGTGTTTTTCTAAGCTAATTGTGTGGTTTAATCTGACCCACTCTACTGTGTAGCTACATTTGGGTCATTTTTGTCCCTCATTGCTATTTTCTGGTCATTTTCATCTAACTATTAGGGTTTCTTCATTATCCCTAAATTACCACTAACCCACTGCTAATAATGTCTGTTGGATTGTGTTCTGTCATTTCCCCTATTCATGATTCAGACTAGACATGTCACCATTCAAGAAAGCAGTTGTGAAAGGAGGTAGTTCCAAAGGGAAAGAACACGTCATTGATGTTGATGACTACCCACCTCAAACAAAAGAGACTCGTTCTTCATCAAAGAGATTCGATCCCAACAAGTTGAGATCCTATGCAGCCTATCAGTCTCATGAGAATTATTTCCAAAATGCTACACCATTACTAGAAAGAACTATGGATCAATCATCACTTCATGACACTGACATTCTGAAATGGTTTGCTCACAAGGACTGGAATTACTTTCTCTCTGATCTGGATGTCGCGTATGAAGATTTGGTAAAGGAATTTTATGCCAACGCGATTGTGGAAGAAGATGAACTTAAGTGTTGGGTTAGGAAAAAGAGCTTTTCAGTCTCTCCTGCATATTTGGCAGAAATCCTTCACATCAACAGACCAATATTTCGACACTCACCGGTTTATGATGATCTTTGTCCTGATGAGGAGCTTCTCAAGGAAAGTCTTGGACAAGACTTGGAGTTCTCACCCAATGGAAAATCCATCAGTGTTTCCCCTCTTCCTCCAAAACTGAGAGTGCTTACAGTTGTGATGTTTCACAATTTGTACCCTTTATCAAGCACTGGGTATATGAACCTCGGACGTGCTTTGTTTCTTCATGATCTAATCTCTGATGTAGAAATTGACATCTGTGCTCATATCTTTCATGTTCTGCGCAAAACGGTTCTACGAACTGAGTCTTGAACATGCATTCCTTTCTGCTGTCTCATTTCAAGGATCTTGAAGCTCAAGGGAATTTATCCAACGGCAGATGAATCTCCTCTCTCGAAACCTAGTCCAATCAATATGCGTACATTCAATGCAAGCATTGGACATAGTCGAAAGAGAGCCAAACCAGAAACTTCCACATCTCACAGTGGCTCTCATTTCAGCGCTCTCTCCCTTGATAAAAAACTTGATCACATTGTATCCGCTGTACACGAGTTGAATACAAAGATGTCTAGACTCACATCTACTCTACACCATCACAGCACTCGATGGGATATGAAGTTTACCTCACTTCAAACTCAATTGGATCAAATTCAGAGAAAGCTGGAAGAGGATGTATAGCCTATTCCATGACAAAAAGGGGGAGTGATACGCCTGATCAGAGGGGGAGGATATTACCTAAGGGGGAGTTTTTTTGCATTCTTCTTCAGTTTAAGTTGATATATTGTGTTTTGTAAACTAATATATTGTGTTTGTACCCATGTGCTTATGTAAGCTTTTAGGGTTTATGTTTTTATGCATAATTTGTAGGCTTTATGGTTTGTACCTTGCTTAATGCAGCCTTTTATGCTATGTTGAAATCAGTACTTATATCTAAATGTCTTGCATTTTGATTTATGTACTGTCCCTCTTGTGCCCTTATATACTTAATGTATTATAAATTGGTTGAGTGTTGAGCATACAAGTATCTTGCTTTGTTCTTGTTAACTTGTATGTTCATGTGTTCATTCCAAGTATGAATGAGCACTGTGATCACTACCTTGTGGTGTTCACTTGGTTGATCAAGTCATGATTTGATTCTTCACTTCATCTTTGCTTGATCACCTTTAGCTTGTTTCATATGCATTTCATGCTTTTCTGCATACAATGATCATGGTGTATTGTTGTGTTTCAGGAGTTTCATGTTCTTATGATTCAAGTGCTTCACAGCTTCTAGAGTTAGGTGTGAGTGAGTTTTATTCAACTGTTCCCAACTCACATGTTAAGTCTAGAGTCTGTTTTAGGGTTTTGTCACGGAATAGCCAAAGGGGTAGATTGTAAGGTTGAATTTAATCAACCATTTTATTGGCTTTATTCCGTGCCAAATTTGCTTGTATTTCAACATTTAGTAACCCTGTATTTAGGTGGGTTTGTTGTAAGGATAGTGAGTGAGATAGAGTGAAGTTTGCTCAAGAGTGTGCAAGAAAACAGAGACTTGTGGCTTGGCCTCGCGGGTGACTCACGGCTGCAAGCCGCCAGGCGCAGCACACGTGCCAAGCATGCCAGAAGGTGAATAGTCATGCTAGCTGGAGCACTACAGGACAAAACAGGACAACTGGCCATATGGTTATCTCGCGACTGGATCTCGCGACTCAGTTAAGTCGCGAGGTCAAGCTGCGAGCCACCCCTGTTTTGTAAATCCTGACGTTTCACATTCCTTTCTCACTCCAGTATAAATACCCTTTTTACCCACAAATGTAAGAGAGCTTCTAGAGAGAATTTTGAGAGAGAAACTCTAAAGAAAAACAAAATTGATTCACCCACAATCTATACATTAGAGTCTCTTCAAATTCCTCAACTCTCTTCCTCTCCATTGTCAAATCCTTGAGAGGCATTTGACCAAACCTTGTTCTCACCATATTCATCACTGTTAGAGGGCTGTTTGGATTTCTGGGAAGCAGTTAGGAAGGAACCAATCTACATTGGTTAATGCTACAGTCTAGTAGCGGAATCCGGGAAGCTAGAAAAGAAAAAGGTTCGGCGCAACCTCGTTGGAGAAAGAAGCTTGGAGGGCTTAGGTGCACTGGGTAGATTAAGCTTGGAGGGTCTATTGCTGTCCATGTATCCCAACTACATTTTCTAGTGAATTGTTTACCGCTTGGAGGGCGGCGGAGAGGTTTTACGCCGAGGGCTTCGGTTTCCTCTTCGATAACACATCGCGTGTTGTCTTTGTGTTTGCATCTTCCTTCCCTTTTATCTTTGCCTTTTTACTATCTGCTGTGGGTTGTGATTTTAATTTGGCTTAGATAGTTTTTCCAATTCCATATTATAGTTTATGTTAATTTTCCACACACTAGTTGTTTGACATAATGCTTGAATTGGTTAAGTTGTAATTTGGGGGTCTAAACGTTCAAGGGTGTTTATACACATATTTGAACTTTCACCATTCTCGAACCCAAGGTTGTAAGAAAGGTGCTTGATCTCTATCAGAGAGATTCCATGCCAAGATCATCACTATTGAGGAATCAAAGGATATTGAAAAAATTCCTTTGACAGAGTTGGTTGGCAACTTGCAAACCTATGAATTGGGTTTGACTAGGATTGGGAAATCAAGCAAGAGCAAGAGCATGGCATTGAAGGCCAACAGTAGTGATACATGAAAGTTCAAAAACGTGTACAAAAACACCTTTGAACGTTTAGACCCCCAAATAACAACTTAATCAATTCAAGCAATATGTCAAACAACTAGTGTGCGGAAACTTAACATATGCTATCAAACGAAATTGATTAAATACTATCTAAGCCATAACAGATTAATATCCACAGCAGATAAATAAAAAGGCAAAGATAGAGAGGAAGGAAGATGCAAATACAAAGACAACACGCGATGTGTTATCGAAGAGGAAACCGAAGCCCTCGGCGAAAAACCTCTCCGCCGCCCTCCAAGCGGTAATCAATCCACTAGAAAATATAGTTGGGATACAAGGACAGCAATAGACCCTCCAAGCCTAATCTACCCAGTGCACCTAAGCCCTCCAAGCTTCTTGCTCCAACGAGGTTGCGCCGAACCTTTTTCTTTTCTAGCTTCCCGGATTCCGCTACTAGACCATAGCATCAACCAATGAAGATTGGTTCCTTCCTAACTGCTTCCCAGAAATCCAAACAGCTGACTCACAATGATGATAATGGTGAGAACCTGGTTTGGTATAAAGCCTCTCAAGGATTTAACAATGGAGAGGAAGAGAGTTGAGGAATTTGAAGAGATTCTAAGGTAGAGATTGTGGGTGAAACAATCTGGTTTTTCTTTAGGGTTTCTCTCTCAAAATTCTCTCTGGAAGCTCTCTTTCAATCGTGGGTAATAGGGGTATTTATACTGGAGTGGAGAGGAATGTGAAACGTCAGGTTTTTACAAAACAGGGGTGGCTCGCGGCTTGACCTCGCGGCTTGACTAAGTCGCGAGATCCAGTCGCGAGATAACCGTATGGCCAGTTGTCCTGTTTTGTCCTGTAGTGCTCCAGCTAGCATGACTGTTCATCTTCCAGCATGCTTGGCACGTGTGCAGCTTCTGGCGGCTTGCAGCCGCGAGTCACCCGCGAGTCCCAGCCGCGACACTCTGTTTTCTTGCACACTCTTGAGCAAACTTCACTCTATCTCACTCACTACCCTTACATCAAACCCACCTAAATACAGGGTTACTAAATGCTGAATTACAAGCAAATTTGGCACGGAATGAAGCCAATAAGATGGTTGAATAAATTCAACCTTACAATCTCCCCCTTTGGCTATTCCGTGACAAAACCCTAAAACAGACTCTAGACTTAACATGTTAGTTGGGAACAGTTGAACAAAACTCACTCACGCCTAACTCTAGAAGCTGTGAAGCACTTGAATCATATGAACATAATACTCCTAAAACACAACAATACACCATGATCATTGTAAGCAGAGAATTATAAAATGCATATAAAACAGGCAATAAGTGATCAAGCAAAGATGGAGTTATGAAACAAACCATGACTTGATCAACCAAGTGAACACCACAAGGTAGTGATCACAATGCTCATTCACACTTGGAATGAACACAAGGACATACAAGTTAACAAGCACAAGGTAAGACACTTGTATGCTCAACACTCAACCAATGCATATCACATAAGTCATATGCATCTAGGAACAATCCTACAAGGGCACAAGAGTGACAGTACATAAACCAAAAATGCATATGCATTTAGATTAAAGTACTGATTTCAACATAGCATAAAGGCTGCATTAAGCAAGGTACATACCATAAAGCCTACAAATATGCATAAAAACATAACCCTAAAAGCTTACATAAGCACATGGGTACAAATACATTATATTGAATAAAAACTTAAACAATATAAACTAAAAGTGCATAAAGTTTCTCCCCTTTAAAGTGATGAGAAGTTGTGATGCACTTGGAACATATATACTTGTAACCTGAAACACTTGCACAAAACACATTAGACCTTCAAGGTAAAGCAAGTAATAAAATGACAAGTATAATGTAATAAGCAAATTGCGATAAAGTAAACATGATGTAAAACATATGAGCAACTTGATCAAACACCAAAACAGTCATATAGAAATGACTACAATGATCACATAGCAAAGCAAATGATCATCTGAACATGCATACAATGAAGCATAACAGCATAGGGATATATGCATGTCCAAAGCACAAACATGATGCAATGAGAACACCAAAGCATAACACAAAGCACCATAAAGCCAACAAGAAAACAAACAGAACAAAGTTTTGTAGTTAACACAAAGTCTTCTCCCCCTTGGTATATGCATCTCCCCTATGGAATATCTCTCCCCCTACAAATGTGCATGAGAAATAAAATTTCTCCCCCTAAGGATGTGCACAAGAGTCATATAGAAATGACAAAATACTCCGAAACATTCTCTAGAGTATACTCTCCCCCTTTTTGTCAGGAATAGACAAAGGGTCAAGATGAAACGAGGGCAAGAGATGAAGGTACGAACAATGCTAATGATGCATGAGGGGTGCAAGATGAATGAGAAAATGAAGCTCAAACCCATGACAAAGTAAAATGCTACAAAGCATAAGACAGAGATGACATGCTAGGATGAAGAAGTAAGGTATAGACCAATTCATGACAAGGGTAACAAAAGTGTGTGCAAGAGGTGGCTAAGTGCAATGCATGTCCAATGCATGAAAAATGCACATGTGGGGTAAAGTGTGCAAAATACACAACTAATGAACCAAACATGTTCCTAATGAGGAAACATGAGAAACCCCAAAGTTTGGTACTCATTGGAGTCCAAACAAGCGAGAAAATGTCTAAGAGGCATTTTATCAAACACCTAGCATGCACACTATGAACAATAATGTGAAACAATGCATGAACATCATGAAATCCACCCTTAATACATGTTCTTTCTGCCACAAGGGGCCAACAACCAATACAAATCAACAAAAGAAACCAATCCCATGAAAAAAATTGACAAAAAAAATAAGTTTTAAAACTGCTCCTGTTTCTGTAAGACACGCGATTTACGCGACTGGATTAAGTCGCCACACAGTCGCCAGCTCAAGCCGCCAAAACACACAAGACCAAAAATTTGAAAAATTTTTCTAAGTGTTTTTCGCGACTGGAAGGTCTACCCGCGAGTGAGTCGCGAGCTGAGCCGCGAAAATCTCTGAGTAACCTCGCGACTGGACCTTCCACTCGCGAACAAGTCGCCAAAAAATACCCGCGGAGACGCGACTGAGGCTCGCGACTTGACATACCCGCGACTGAGCCGCCAAAACAGGGCAAAACAGGTTTTTTGAAATTTTTAGATTTTTCAAACAAAAATACTTTCCAAAAGCACCTAAAACACTCAAAAATCTTTTTGTGCTTGAAATAACAAAGATTGAGCATGTGAAAACACATTTCATCAAGTACAATCACACAAATGAATATGGCATTTATTGAACATAAACTTGTGTGTTGTGTGTGGATAACAACAATGAGATAGTCCGTCGTCTAATATGAAGCTTCAATGATCAATTCAACCAAGCCATACACAATTAGCACTAGATCATGTGACCCATCTCAATTATAGAAATATGTATATATGACTTCCCACAAAACTTGATAACATGATTTGGAGCTTTACATTTGACTCCACTTTCAAACATAACAATTGACCCTTTTTGATCTTTTGAGTCAATCACCTCTCATTGTGAGAGTGATATAGGATATTTCACTTTAATGAATAAGCCTTTGGCTTTTTGAATGAACAATCACTTCAATATAAGGTCGCTTACCCTTTTTCCTAGTCAAATACTAGAGTGTGCGACAGGCTTTTGCAGCTCAATATCTCTTTTCATTTGGAGATTTACATTTGGAGAGCTCTTTTTAGCAAAACAAAAATAAAGAGTGGGAAGATATATAGACACAATTCTATGCAAGTCTCAAGATCAACAAAACCATTCACTAATCATTCATGACAAGTTTGAAGATCTATTTACAACAATCACAAAGATTTCAAGATTTTTCCCACAGTGATATAAGTGCATAAATACAAGCAATGCTCGAAAATGCACAAAGCCATTAGCACAAAGGTACAAGGCAAAACAAGTTTTGAGACAAAAGCTCAACAAAGTCAATCAAGCTTTTTGATTTTCTATTTTTTATGTGATTTTTGGATTTTTGACACAAGAAACAAAAAGATTGATAAGACAAAATTAAAGAAATGTGCAAAAAGACAAACAAACAACCAACAGCAAAAATAGCAAGCAAAACAATCAAACATAGTCACAAAGCATAGGAAGTATTGATGCATGGACATGTTGTAATGCTTATGCATAAGTACCCTTATTCACCCTCACGTCACTTGCGTTTGGGGTGATTTCCTTATAGGATTGGGTACGGGAGTTAGGGCTTTCAAACCTTCGTGAGAAGCTTTCCAAGCAGTTGGTGAATGCACCAATCATCTTCATCACGTTCATCATTCCGGGATCACCATTCGGATCTCTAGATTGATCTCCAGCCCAACTTCTTCTCTCATTTCTAGGTCCTCCTGACCTTTGAGGGGTTGCACTATTCTTTGCTCTCAGCTTTTGGCAATTTGGTCGAGTATGCCCTTGAAGTCCGCAGTAGTGGCACACATAAGTTCCTCTAGGACCTCTTTGGGGTCGAGGACGTGACTTGGCACGAGATTCAGACCTGCCTGCTAACTAATTGTGATGATTTAACATCCGTTGGTTCACCAAATTCTTCTTCTCCTTCACCTCGAGCTTTTCACCAGTAGAGTCAGCTACAACTGGATCTTTGGCCTTTACAAACTTTACTTCTTTTGTGATATTTCCAGACGAACTACCTCCTCCGGTATATCCCAATCCGGATTTGTCTGAAAAGCTCTTTTGAGATGATATAACATCATCTAGCTTCTTGGTGGTAACCCTCTCTACTTTAGCATTAGCTTGCACAACCTCACTCTCAAGAAACCTTACTTTTGTGTAAGCTTCGGACAACTCTCCATTCAGAGTTTCTATCTCACACTTGGCCTCCCTATATTGGATTAGGAGACTTTTGTAGTCCTCCTCAGCCTTCTTCATTTTTCTCACAGCAGCCTTGGCCACCCTTGTGTATTCCCCGGACTTCTCCAAAAGTAAGTTATAATTCTCCTGAAGATTCGCGTTGCTTCCATCTACTTCAGCATCCGATTCTTCAACAATTCCTAGTGATTCATCATCACTATGTTCTCCAAGGTCTTGCACAAGCAGATTCAGTTCATCTGACGACTCAACATGAGCAATAGTCATAAAAGCTGAATAGTTCCCCTCTCCATCACAGCTCTCTTCAGACTCTGAGTCAGACGAATCAGAGTCACTCAAGGTCGTGGCATACACTTTACCTTTCGATTTCAAATAATTCGGACATTCCTTTTGGAAGTGTCCATGCCCGTTACATTCGAAACAAGTGACACCTTGTGTAGGTTGGGATTCTTTTCCATCTTTCCTTTTGAATTCCCTTTTCTCCCTTCCAAAACTTTGGAATTTTCTTTTATCATCAAATTTGCCATTATTTTTGAATTTCAAAAACTTTTTGAAAATTTTGACAAGGTATGCAACATCTTTGTCAACCACATCTTCTCCCGATGAGTCTTGATCTTCCACCTTCTCATTAATGGTCTTTAGAGCAAGAGATTTACTCTTCCGTTGATTGGGCAGCGACATCTCATAAGTCTGCAGAGAACCCACTAGCTCTTGCACTTTGATGTCATCGAGGTCCTTGCTCTCTTCTATTGCTGTCACTTTAGCTCGAAAACTTTCCGGCAATGATCGAAGGATCTTTCTTACAATCTTCGAGTCCTCCGTTTTCTCTCCCAAGTTGAACTTGCTGACAACCACTTCATTTAACTTCCCATAGAAAGAGTCAAAAGACTCATCCTCACTCATTTTGAGCTCCTCAAACCGAGTGGTCAGCATTTGTAACTTGGTGTCTTTCACTTTCTTCGTGCCTTCATAGGTAGTTTCCAAAATCTCCCATGCTTCTTTGGCCACGGTAATATGAGAAATCCTGTGAAATTCATCTGGAGACACACCACAGAAAATAGTATTGAGTGCTTTACTGTTAGCATTAGATGCAGCAAGTGCTGCCTTATCCCATGTGGATTTTGCTGCCTCTGGTTTGGTCCAACCAATCTCAACAGCATCCCAAACGGATTCATCAATAGAACACAGAAAAGCTCTCATTCGAACCTTCCAAAAAGCATAATTACTACCATTAAAATATGAAGGTGCATTTAGGGATTGAGACCTATCCATCTCAAAAGGGAGTCAAGGATCACACAATGGTAATGAAACCAATATCAGTGTACCTGCTCTGATACCAATTGAAAGTTCAAAAACGTGTACAAAAACACCTTTGAACGTTTAGACCCCCAAATAACAACTTAATCAATTCAAGCAATATGTCAAACAACTAGTGTGCGGAAACTTAACATATGCTATCAAACGAAATTGATTAAATACTATCTAAGCCATAACAGATTAATATCCACAGCAGATAAATAAAAAGGCAAAGATAGAGAGGAAGGAAGATGCAAACACAAAGACAACACGCGATGTGTTATCGAAGAGGAAACCGAAACCCTCGGCGAAAAACCTCTCCGCCACCCTCCAAGCGGTAATCAATCCACTAGAAAATATAGTTGGGATACAAGGACAACAATAGACCCTCCAAGCCTAATCTACCCAGTGCACCTAAACCCTCCAAGCTTCTTGCTCCAACGAGGTTGCGCCGAACCTTTTTCTTTTCTAGCTTCCCGGATTCCGCTACTAGACCGTAGCATCAACCAATGAAGATTGGTTCCTTCCTAACTGCTTCCCAGAAATCCAAACAGCAGACTCACAAAGATGATGATGGTGAGAACCTGGTTTGGTATAATGCCTCTCAAGGATTTAACAATGGAGAGGAAGAGAGTTGAGAAATTTGAAGAGATTCTAAGGTAGAGATTGTGGGTGAAACAATCTGGTTTTTCTTTAGGGTTTCTCTCTCAAAATTCTCTCTGGAAGCTCTCTTTCAATCGTGGGTAATAGGGGTATTTATACTGGAGTGGAGAGGAATGTGAAACGTCAGGTTTTTACAAAACAGGGGTGGCTCGCGGCTTGACCTCGCGGCTTGACTAAGTCGCGAGATCCAGTCGCGAGATAACCGTATGGCCAGTTGTCCTGTTTTGTCCTGTAGTGCTCCAGCTAGCATGACTGTTCATCTTCCAGCATGCTTGGCACGTGTGCAGCTTCTGGCAGCTTGCAGCCGCGAGTCACCCGCGAGTCCCAGCCGCGACACTCTGTTTTCTTGCACACTCTTGAGCAAACTTCACTCTATCTCACTCACTACCCTTACATCAAACCCACCTAAATACAGGGTTACTAAATGCTGAATTACAAGCAAATTTGGCACGGAATGAAGCCAATAAGATGGTTGAATAAATTCAACCTTACAATACAGATGAGTCTTTTGTTAGGATTAGTGGTCTAAAATCCTATTGTGTAATGCTATGTGTGTTATTATGTATGACATTATGCATAACTTAATGTTGTTATTAATAAAGTTGCTTTATTATTATCTAAAATGATGGTAAGATGAATATTTAGACATTATCAAATAGTCCATGAGATGTATAGTATATGATTTATGTGAAAAGTCACAGAAGATATAAACCACAAATTCTTTGTAAATTTTAGAATTTTAATTCGTAGTCGGTAGTGAAATTGGGCATTTCATCTGCGAAGACTATAGCATAACAACTAAGATGATTTGTCTTGATCATGGTAGTGAAGACTTCTAGTTGATGTGTTGATATATTTTAAGAAGTTAAGACATATTGAACTGGACCACTATGAGATTTATTATTCTCCTAACGGCTGTTAATTGAATAATAAATCTCACGACTTATATTTACATGAACTCTTAATTTTGAGAGAATAATGGACCTTATCATGAAGTGTAGGTTGCTTTGATATATCAGGAGTGAGATCTATAATAACGGTCAAAACCTCAGTATGTTGGGCAGCCACATTTAGTGTTGATGGAACATATATTCTCAAGATGAAATTCATAGTCTCTTAACGGAGATACAAAATATTCCCTTGAGATAAGTTTAATGGGTTTGTTATTCAGAATGTTAGTCCTAACTACTTTAGTAAATAGTTAGTAAAGTATATATTTATGAAATTGAATTTCATAAATAGATGATGAATAACTTAAAAGATTAAATGGGGTACTCAAAGATTAAGATGTAGTAATTTACAAAGTGAGAGTCTATATTCATGACTTTGTATTACTACGAATATTTTATGAAAGGATTGCATGTACAATAAACTCTTGGGATATAATTTATTAATAAGACCTAGAGTGCAATTATATTTATATAGTGGTATTAAATATAATTAATGGTAACTTTGGACTTGTCAAGAGTTGACAAAAAAGCCCAAGACCCATTAGAGTTAGTGTCTTATTTGTTCCCTTTTGGTCCCACTCCAAGCCACATACTAAAGCCCAATTGAAAATGCCCAAAAGGCTAGCCCAATTAGATAATCAGTTATTAGGAGAGAAACATACAAAATTTTGCAACAACAACAAGATACATAAATTGGTATGTATGTTAGTGTTAGACACTCTTTTATTTTCTCTAGAACATACACATATAACTGATTGAGAGACCACTCTTCTTGGGTATCAAGTGGAATTGGAGTGAATATTAAAAGTGTTCCCAAGTGCTTCTAATCTTTGGTTTTGAATTTCACTGTATCAAGGTACACTCTCTTATTCTTATATTTTGAAACTTACATAGCACATGTTATCAATTGCGAATGAAGTAGATCCATTAATTTCCGCTACATACATTTATATTTCCATAATCTTCTGATGATGAAAATTCTAAGATGAAATCCTACATCACCAGGCAATCCAAGAAGTTTATGAATAATGCCAATCAAAAGGATTCGACAAGAACAGTAAGCAATCCAGTTCTTCACAGTTCAAGAGGCAAGATAGAGTGAAGAAGGATGCTAAAGAAGGTGGTCAGTACATTATTCCCTCTGGACCAAGTGCTTTGGATGTCAAGGTTTTGGACATATGAAACAAGGATGTCTAACTTATCTCAAGACTATTGGGAAATACAAGGCCCTTGATGCTACCTTGAGTGGCTCTGAGCCTGAGGATGATTCAAATGACAATGATGACGAGGGAATCTTGAATGCTTTCACTACTATAGTTGATCCTACTGATAGGGTTTCAGAAACAATAGATGATGAAGAGGACTTGGTGGACTCTAAGTTTGAGAAAATAGATGATCAAGATGATATCCATACAGCCTATGAAAAATTATACAAGGTTTTTGAGAAGCATGGGAAACTATATAGGCTGGCCACCAAGAAGCTGAGTGATGTTGAGCTAGATCGAGAGGAGCTTTCCATAAAGTTTAATGAAGCTAATCAAACCATTGAAGCACTGCGATTTGAAAATATTTTCTTAGCTGAAAGGACCAAGAAGATTGAAGTGGGGCTATTTCAAGTCAGAGTTCAATTGGAGAGAACTTCGAATGCAAAGCTTGATGAGATGCTTAGCTTTCAGAAATCTGCTTCTGATAGAACCAATTTAGGGTATGATTTCTCTTCTCCTAATATTGCTTCTTCTAGTAGTATTGTGTTTGTCTCACTTGCTAATAATGTTAATTCTGAGAACAATGAATATAAAACTGATATAGCTAATGAGAATATAGACAAGGGCAAATCTATTTTAGGAGCACCCCCTAAGCTTGATAAGAAAGAGACTAAAAACCCTAGGACCAAGAAGGGTAGTAACCAAAAGTCTAAACAAATGAATTAGCATCTTTGTCACCACTGTGGAGCTTCAGGGCATACTCGACTTAATTGCTACAAGTGGTTAGCCACTCAACATAGCAGTAGCATGATTTCATTTGGAAACCAAAATCAGTTTTCATCCTCTTTTGCTCCTCTTGGAGATCTTCCTAAGGCCTTTATGTACCTTTCGAACTTGAATGGTTTCAATTCTTCTCCCTTACCACTGAATCAAAGGTTTGCTCAGCGGAAAGGTTCTTCCAAGGTGCGGAAGGAAAAAGGCACAAAGTAATTTAGTCATTTTTTCTTTCTCTCTCTCTCTCTTCGTTTATGCATTACTTATGTGTTTTGCTTTCATGTTTGTGAGTTAGTCTAGTTTTATGCTATGTTTTGTTTAAAATGTTTCTGTTTGTTTTTTTTTTAGTTTTTGCTTTACTCTTTCTTTTAATAAAAATTTAAAAAAAAATTTAAAAATTAGAAAAATACAAAAACAATTTGTGTTTTGTGTACCTTGGATGGCCATTGAAGCAAATTTTCTAAATGCAACTAAGCAAGTGAGCTTTGTGGCTCGTGTTTGTGATGAGTACGATTAAGTAATCTCTTATACTTAACACTCATATCACTCTTTACGATGAGAAGGACTAAAAAATCCTAAGAGAAAGGCATAAATAAC
This sequence comes from Quercus lobata, assembly GCF_001633185.2. NCBI lineage: Eukaryota > Viridiplantae > Streptophyta > Magnoliopsida > Fagales > Fagaceae > Quercus > Quercus lobata. Next base: position 24,495,312 of record NC_044908.1, on the reverse strand, counting down.
CATCTCACCATTAAAGCCCGCCAATTATGAATAACATCTGTATGCTTTGGCATAGCAAAATTGTGATGTTTAAGCTTAACATAATTGAGTATTTCTTCCTTCTCTTATATGCCCATGCATAATATGCTCAAAAGAAAAAAATATATATATGCAAAGAAAAATCAAAAGGAAAAAGAATCAAAATGCTTTTAAATATGGTTGCAAGCGTGTTTCTAGGAGATGTAGGAGTTATAGGATATACCTATAATAGTTCCCATCAAGTTGTTATGATTATGTGTAAGTTAAATTGATTTTCTCATATCTCAAATCGTCATAACATGAGACATTTATGCATTGTTGCAATGTTTTCACACATAACATGCAAAATTATTTGCTACTTTTGATATATGTGTAGGTATAATGTGATTTGGCCATCATAAGAAATACATGTGTTAATATGTACTCACTAAACTGTCTTAACTTTTTTTTGAAATATAAAATTGGTTAGACTTGTTTAGTGTGTGTGTGTGTTTTGAATCTTGAACGCTTTGCATTTTTCTTGTTGATAGATGTTTTTGAGAGAATCTTTAAGGTCAACAAGATTCACATATCTCTCCTAAATGATTGGAGCTTTTTCATATTGATGGGAATATCACTCAAAGTGATGAGGGGTGCGGAACATGCTATTGTCAAAGCGCTTTCTCTTGTCACCACACTAAGCAATGATTTTTCATGGAGCCACTTGCAAAACAGAGCTGCAAATACTACAAAATAGAGCACAATAGCTGGTAACAAACTTAATTAGCAACAACTTAATACCACAGCCATAAACTTATGAATTAAACCCTAAAAATGGAATTTAAAGAGTAATTGACAAAAAAACTGACATGTGAAGATGCTAAAACATCAAATCATGAGATAATCATTGACATTATTCACTCAACATGTCAAAGGTTATGTGTGTGTGCATCATATGTAAAAGTGTACAAATAGGGCATGAATACATGCAAGGGGCAAAGTGTGAAAACACATAATCATTTGATGTTTCAAAACAAGGAAACATGATTATCCCCAAAATCTTTGTAGTCAATGGAGTCCAAAAGTACACACAAAAACAACTAAAAGACATTTTATCACTAACATGGTATGCACAACACAACACAAATCATAGAAGAATGCATGAGCATGTAGTATAAACATGTAAAACAACCACTATACCATCAATCTCATCAAAACCCATATACATCAACGATATATCAATATCTCAACATAAACAACAAATCCAAGAAAAATAGGCTATAAACTTGAAATAGAGTGAAAATAAGTGAAAACCCATACCTTTTCTTTCAAGTTTAAGTGAAGATTAAAGATGAAAATGGAAGTTTTGTGAATGAAAATGGCGGTTTTGAGAGAGGGAGAGGTGGAGAAGACAAAGAGGTATGCACGTGATGCGAAGGAAACCGAAAAGTTTTTGAAAAACTACCTGAGATTTAACCCTATTTATGCAAAACACACATTTTTCGTAACTAAAAAACTCACAAGTGAGTTGCCAAAATCCCTTGAACAAGATTGAAAGTTCAAAAACGTGTACAAAACACCTTTGAACGTTTAGACCCCCAAATTACAACTTAACCAATTCAAGCAATATGTCAAACAACTAGTGTGCGGAAACTTAACATATGCTATAATACGAAATTGGTTAAAAACTATCTAAGCCATAACAGAATAAAACCACAAAAGATAATGAAAAGGCAAGATAGAGAGGAAGGAAGATGCAAACACAAAGACAACACGCGATGTGTTATCGAAGAGGAAACCGAAGCCCTCGGCGTAAAACCTCTCCGACGCCCTCCAAGCGGTAAACAATCCACTAGAAAATACAGTTGGGATACAAGGACAGCAATTAGACCCTCCAAGCCTAATCTACCCAGTGCACCTAAGCCCTCCAAGCTTCTTGCTCCAACGACGTTGCGCCGAACATTTTTCTTTTCTAGCTTCCCGGATTCCGCTACTAGACCGTAGCATCAACCAATGAAGATTGGTTCCTTCCTAACTGCTTCCCAGAAATCCAAACAACTGTTTCACAGTGATGATGATGGTGAGAACCAGGTTTGGTATAATGCCTCTCAAGGATTTGACAATGGAGAGGAAGAGAGTTGAGGAATTTGAAGATACTCTAAGGTAGAGATTGTAGGTGAAACAATCTGGTTTTTCTTTAGGGTTTCTCTCTCAAAATTCTCTCTGGAAGCTCTCTTTCAATCGTGGGTAAAAGGGGTATTTATACTGGAGTGGGAGAGGAATGTGAAACGTCAGATTTTACAAAACAGGGGTGGCTCGCGGCTTGACCTCGCGGCTTGACTAAGTCGCGAGATCCAGTCGCGAGTTAACCGAATGGCCAGTTGTCCTGTTTTGTCATGTAGTGCTCCAGCTAGCATGACTGTTCATCTTCCAGCATGCTTGGCACGTGTGCTGCTTCTAGCGGCTTGCAGCCGCGAGTCACCCGCGAGTCCCAGCCGCGAGTCTCTGTTTTCTTGCACACTCTTGAGCAAACTTCACTCTATCTCACTCACTACCCTTACATCAAACCCACCTAAATACAGGGTTACTAAATGCTGAATTACAAGCAAATTTGGCACGGAATAAAGCCAATTAGATGGTTGAATAAATTCAACCTTACAATCTCCCCCTTTGGCTATTCCGTGACAAAACCCTAAAACAGACTCTAGACTTAACATGTGAGTTGGGAACAGTTGAACAAAACTCGCTCACACCTAACTCTAGAAGCTGTGAAGCACTTGAATCATATGAACATAATACTCCTGAAACACAACAATACACCATGATCATTGTAAGCAGAAAATTATAAATGCATATGAAACAGGCAATATGTGATCAAGCAAAGATGGAGTTAAGAAACAAACCATGGCTTGATCAACCAAGTGAACACCACAAGGTAGTGATCACAGTGCTCATTCACACTTGGAATGAACACAAGGACATATAAGTTAACAAGCACGAGGCAAGACACTTGTATGCTCAACACTCAACCAATGCATAACACACAAGGTATATGCATCTAGGAACAATCCTACAAGGGCACAAGAGTGACAGTACATAAACCAAAATGCAGAACATTTAGATTAAAGTACTGATTTCAACATAGCATAAAGGCTGCATTAAGCAAGGTACATACCATAAAGCCTACAAACTATGCATAAAACATAAACCCTAAAAGTTTACAAAAGCACATGGGTACAAACTACAAAACATCCTAAATAACAGTTTACAAAACACAATATATCAACTTAAAGAGAAATCTTAAACTGAAGAAGAATGTAAAGATACTCCCCCTTAGGTAAAGACACTCCCCCTCTGATCATGCCTATCTCTCCCCCTTTTTGTCATGGAATAGGCTAGTCATCCTCTTCCAGCTTTCTCTGAATTTGATCCAGTTGAGTTTGAAGAGAAGTAAACTTCATATCCCACCGAGTGCTTTGATGGTGTAGAAAAGCTGTGAGCCCAGACATCTTTGTATTCAACTCGTGGACAGAGGATACAATGCGATCAAGTTTCTCATCTAGGGAGAGAGTGCTAAACTGAGAGTCACTGTGAGATGCAGAAGTTTCTGGTTTGGCTCTCTTCCGACTATGTCCAATGCTTGCATTGAATGTACGCATGTTGATTGGACTTGGTTTGGACATAGGAGATTCATCAGCCATTGGATAAATTCCCTTGAGCTTCAAGATCCGTGAAATGAGACTGCAGAAAGGAACGCATATCCAAGACTCAGTTCGAAGAACCGTTTTGCACAGAACATGAAAGATATGAGCACAGATGTCTATTTCCACATCAGAGATTAGATCATGAAGAAACAAAGCTCGTCCGAGGTTCATATACCCAGTGCTTGATAAAGGATACAAATTGTGAAACATTACAATTGTAAGCACTCTCAGTTTTGGAGAAAGAGAGGAAACACTGATGGATTTGCCATTGGGCGAGAACTCCAAGTCTTGACCAAGACTTTCTTTGAGAAGCTCCTCATCAGGACAAAGATCATCGTAAACTGGCGAATGTCGGAAAATGGGTCTGTTGATGTGAAGAATTTCTGCCAGATATGCAGGAGAGACAGAAAAGCTCTTTTTCCGAACCCAGCACTTAAGTTCATCTCCTTCCACAATTGCGTTAGCATAAAATTCTTTTACCAACTCTTCATACGCATCATCCGGATCAGAGAGAAGGTAATTCCAATCCTTGTGAGCAAACCATTTCGGAATGTCAGTGTCATGAAGTGAGGGCTGATCCAAAGCTCTTTCTAGTAATGGTTTGGCATGAAGAAAGAAATTCTCATAAGACTGATAGGCTGCATATGATCTGAACTTGTCGGGATCGAATCTCTTTGATGAAGAGTGAGTCCCTTTTGGTTGAGGTGGAAAATCATCAACATCAATTACTGGTTCCTTCCCTTTGGAACCACCTCCTTTTACAGCAGCTTTCTTGAATGGTGACATGACCAGTCTGCATTATGAACAAGGGAAATGACAGAACACAATCCAACAAACTTTATTAGCAGTGGGTTAGTGGAAATATAGGGACAATGAAGAAACCCTAATAGCTGGATGAAAATGGTCAGAAAATAGCAACGAGGGACACAAATGGCCCAAATTGAACTACACAGTAGAGGGAGTCCAAATAGAACCACATAATCAGCTGAAAAAGGACCCACATTCAACAACACATCAACAGGATACCACACAGGATCATAGTGAAACACGACATCAACAGCAAATCAGACAAAAATTAGCTAACCCTAGCTAAGCACATGATGAAGAACAAAACCACCCAAAATAAACTAGCTCAAAAACAGAAACACAAGCTTCCATAAGCTAAGCATGGACAAAGAGTAATAGTTGAGCTAAAAACCCATCACAAAATCACAATCAAATGTGAAAAATCCAGAGGGAAAACCATAACAACAAGTAAAATAGAGTTCAAGACAGAAAAAACCATACCTGTTAGTCGACGATTTTGATCTGAAAAGAGGCAAACAATGGAGATCGAAAATGGAGACACGGTGTGATGGGTAAGAGCAGATGAGAAAGACAATGAACAGTCACAAAAAGATCGAGGGAAAAACAAGAAGTTTAAAAACTGCTCCTGTATGTCCAAAACACGCGAATTTCGCGACTGAAACGAGTCGCCAAAAAGTCGCCAGATCAAGCCGCCAAACACTCAAGGACAAAAATTTGAAAAATTTTCTAAGTGTTTTTCGCGACTGGAAGGTCTACCCACGAGTGAGTCGTGAGCTGAGCCGCGAAAATCTCTGAGTGAACCTCGTGACTGGACCTTCCACTCGCGAACAAATCGCCAAAAATGACCAGCGAAGACGCGACTGAGGCTCGCGACTTGACATACCCGCGACTGAGCCGCCAAAACAGCGCAAAACTGGATAGTTGAAATTTTCAGATTTTTCAAACAAAATACTTTCCAAAAACACTTAAAACACTCAAAAATCTTTTTGTGCTTGAATTAACAAAGATTGAGCATGTGAAAACACATTTCATCAAGTACAATCACACAAATGACTATGGCATTTATTGAACATAAACTTGTGTGTTGTGTGTGGATATCAACAATGAGATAGTCCTTCGTCTAATGTGAAGCTTCAATGATCAATTCAACCAAGGCATACACAATTAGCACTAGATCATGTGACCCATCTCAATTATAGAAATATGTATATATGACCTCCCACACAACTTGATAACATTAACTTGGAGCTTATCATTTGACTCCACTTTCACTCATAGCATTTGATCTTTCTGATCTTTTGAGGCAATCATCTCTCATTGTGAGAGTGATATATGACATTTCACTTTAAAGAACAGGCTTTTGGCCTTTTTGAATAAACATTCACTTTAATGTAAGGTCGCTTACCCTTTTTCCTAGTCAAATACTAGAATGTGCGACAGGCTTTTGCAGCTCAATATCTCTTTTCATTTGGAGATTTACATTTGGTGAGCTCTTTATAGCAAAACAAAAATAAAAAGTGGGAAGATATATAGACACAAGTCTATGCATGTCTCAAGATCAACAAAAACATTCACTAATCATTCATGACAAGTTTGAAGATCTATTTACAACAATCACAAAGATTTCAAGATTTCTCCCACATAGAAATGAGTGCAAAGAAACAAGCAATGCTCGAAAATGCACAAAGCCATTAGCACAAAGGTACAAGGCAAAACAAGTTTTGAGACAAAAAAAAACTCAACAATGTCAATCAAGCTTTCTGATTTTCTAATTTTTATGTGATTTTTGGATTTTTGACATAAAAGAAGAAAAAGATTGAACAAACAAAGAAAGAACCAACAGAATTCACAGATGGACAAACAAACAATAAACATGTTGCACAAAGAGCAACAAAGAAGTGTGTGCCCCATCACAAGCAAACATATCATATTATAAATATGTGAAGCACACAACACACAAGAGAATCAAGGAATTGTATGAACACCAATGGTCTTACGGAGTGATTCAAACCGTGGACCATCGAGAGGCTTAGTGAAGATGTCCGCCTTTTGATTGTCGGTGTGTATAAACTCAAGACACACAACTCTTTCCTCTACCAAATCCCGAATGAAATGGTAACGTATCTCTATGTGTTTAGACTTTGAATGCTGGACAAGATTCTTGGAAAGATTGATGGCACTGGTGTTGTCACAGAAGACACACATCGTTTCTTGAGGAATTCCATAGTCATGAAGTAGTTTCTTCATCCAAAGAAGCTGAGTGCAGCAACTTCCAGCAGCGATGTATTCTGCTTCTGCAGTAGATAGAGACACTAAATTCTGCTTCTTGCGCATCCACGAGACAAGATTGTTACCAAGATAAGCCGCCTGAAGTGCTTTTCCGATCGTCTACACTGCCAGCCCAGTCAGCATTTGAATACCCAGCAAGACAATCATTTGAGTCTTTTGAATACCACAGACCATAGTTTGCAGTACCATTCACATATCAAATGATTCGCTTAGCAGCAGTCAGATGAGATTCCTTCGGATTAGCTTGGTATCTGGCACAAACGCCCACACTGAAAGCAATGTCCGGTCTACTGGCTGTAAGGTAGAGCAAACTTCCTATGATGCTCCTATACAATGTAGGACTTACTTCAACTCCCGATGAATCCACATTCAGTTTAGTGGAAGAGCTCATAGGGGTGGAGGCATGTTTTTTGGAGTCTAGTCCAAACTTCTTGACAATGTTTCTGGCATACTTCTCTTGAGATACAAATATACCCTCCTTCTGTTGTTTGACTTGAAGACCCAAGAAAAATGTGAGCTCCCCCACCATACTCATCTCAAACTCCTTCTTCATCTCCTCAGAAAATTTAGTAGCACGATCTTCGATGGTTGCCCCAAACACTATGTCATCAACATAGACTTGTGCCACAAGGAGATAATCTTCATCATTTTTGACAAACAGAGTTCGATCGGCATACCCTCTCTTGAAACCTCTGTCTAGAAGATAATGTGTAAGACGATCGTACCAGGCTCTAGGCGCTTGTTTTAAGCCATAAAGGGCTTTCTTCAATCTTAATACATGATCTGGAAAATGAGGATCCTCAAATCCTTTTGGTTGCTCAACAAATACTTCTTCATTTAGATATCCATTCAGAAATGCGCACTTTACATCCATTTGATAAAGTTTGAAATTCAAGGTGCACGCAATGGACATGAGGATTCGAATGGATTCGAGTCTTGCCACCGGAGCAAAAGATTCATCAAAATCCACTCCTTCTACTTGAGTGTATCCTTGAGCTACTAACCGAGATTTGTTTCGAATTATCTCTCCATCTTCATCAGTTTTGTTTTTAAAAATCCATTTTGTGCCTATAACATGAATGTTCTCAGGCCGTGGAGCAAGTTCCCACACATCATTCCTCACAAACTGATTCAGCTCTTCATGCATTGACTCAACCCAATTCTCATCTTGAAGAGCCTCTTCAACCCTTTTTGGTTCAAACTGTGCAAGATAACAGTGATATGTTACATGATTGGCTAGCAGAATGTTTCCTTTCCTGAGGCGAAGACCGTCATCAAGAGATCCTATGATATTACTTTCCGGATGATTCTTGATAACTCTTGAAGATGGCCTTTTTGAAGTGGAAACTTCATCACTACGAGAGATAGGAGGATGGACTTCCGGAGGAGTAAGAGGGCTTGATGTTCTAGACATCGATCTCGTTTCCATTCTTGGGTTGATGGGAGTCGATTCTACTTCTGGTATAGGTTCTTCACCTTCTATATCCAAAGCTTCTACCTCAACATCGGCCTCTTTGGTGCTCGACCCTTCTACATCATCAATCATTTCCACCTTAGGTAAGGCATCATCAATCTTGACATTTATGGACTCCATCACAGTTTTTGTTCTCTTGTTAAACACTCTATACGCTCGACTTGTAGTAGAGTAGCCAAGAAAAATACCCTCATCACTTCTCGCATCAAACTTCCCAAGATTCTCTCGATCATTTAGGATATAGCATTTACTTCCAAACACCCGGAAATACTTCACTTTTGGCTTCTTCCCATTCCATATCTCATAGGCAGTCTTCTTTGTACCAACTCGAAAGAAAATCCTATTGCCAATGTGACACGAGGTGTTGACAGCTTCTCCCCAAAATTTTTGAGGTATTTGCTTGTTAAGCAACATGACTCTTGCCATCTCCTGAATCACACGATTTTTTCTCTCTACCACTCCATTTTGTTGTGGAGTTTTGGGAGCTGAAAATTCTCTTTTAATTCCATTCTTCTCACAGAAGGACTCGAATCTTGCATTCTCAAATTCCCTCCCATGATCACTTCTAACTTTGGCTATCGGAATCCCTTTTTCGTTTTGTAGTTTCTTGCACAGAATCTCCAACCTCTCACAAGCTTCTGATTTTTCTCTAAGGAAATCAACCCAAGTGTATCTTGAGTAGTCGTCCACAATAACCATAATGTATCTCTTCCCCCCTAGGCTTTCAGTTCTGGTAGGCCCCATTAGATCAACATGAAGTAACTCCAAGCACCGAGAGGTGGCTATCACATTCACCTTGTGATGACTTGCCTTAGTTTGCTTCCCCATTTGACACGCACCACAAACGGTCTTCTTCACTTTTCCAAACTTAGGAAGTCCCTCGACTGCTTCAAGTTTTGAAACTTTTGCTACTTGTTTGAAGTTGGCATGCCCAAATCTGTGATGCCACAGCTCCAACGTATCCACACGAGCACTTCTACACGATATGGGTGCCGTGGGAACAATTCCATAACAGTTATCTGTAGTCCGATTTCCTTCCAAAACCTGAATCCCCTCTTCATTGATGATCAAACATCCCTTCTTAGAGAATTGTACCAGAAAATCATCATCACAAATTTGAGTGATGCTCAGCAAATTCGCCTTCAGCCCTTTTATGTACAGCACATCTTTCAACAGCGGCAAACCAGGTATCTCAATGGTTCCTTTGCCTAGGACTTGAGCATGACTTCCATCACCAAAGGTCACATAGTCACCGACCTTTTCTTTGAGTGTCTTGAACAGAGACTTATCCCCTGTCATATGGCGAGAACACCCACTGTCAAGATACCACAAACATGCATTAAACACCTTCAATGAGGTATGCACAAATAGGTTCACATGTGACAGACATTCTTGACCTTCAAACACAAACTCATCATCAGTTTTCATGCTTCTTTCAGTTTGATTTTTCATTTTCAGATTCTCAATCATCTCACACAACATTCTATTCTTTCTTTTATATTTCTTAATCAATGATTTAGATTCAGATATGCTACTGTGTAAGACATGATTCTGATTTTCAAGATATTCCAGCATGTGAACAAATACTCTAGCATGTTTCTTAGTTTTTAACAACTCTACAAGATCATCAGTAATACACCTTTCAGACATATGCATAGAGTCATTTTCACAAACACTTAAGCTACAATTCAGCATGGTATATTCCAAAACAATCAACCACAACACAGGGGTCTAGGATCACACTTAGGTAATAAAACCACAACAAGTGTACCCGCTCTGATACCAAATGAAAGTTCAAAAACATGTACAAAACACCTTTGAACGTTTAGACCCCTAAATTACAACTTAACCAATTCAAGCAATATGTCAAACAACTAGTGTGCGGAAACTTAACATATGCTATAATACGAAATTGGTTAAAAACTATCTAAGCCATAACAGAATAAAACCACAACAAATAATGAAAAGGCAAAGATAGAGAGGAAGGAAAATGCAAACACAAAGACAACACGCGATGTGTTATCGAAGAGGAAACCGAAGCCCTCGGCGTAAAACCTCTCCGCCGCCCTCCAAGCGGTAAACAATCTACTAGAAAATACAGTTGGGATACAAGGACAGCAATAGACCCTCCAAGCTTAATCTACCCAGTGCACCTAAGCCCTCCAAGCTTCTTGCTCCAACGAGGTTGCGCCGAACCTTTTTCTTTTCTAGCTTCCCGGATTCCGCTAGTAGACCGTAGCATCAACCAATGAAGATTGGTTCCTTCCGAACTGCTTCCCAGAAACCCAAACAACTGTTTCACAGTGATGATGATGGTGAGAACCAGGTTTGGTATAATGCCTCTCAAGGATTTGACAATGGAGAGGAAGAGAGTTGAGGAATTTGAAGAGACTCTAAGGTAGAGATTGTAGGTGAAACAATCTGGTTTTTCTTTAGGGTTTCTCTCTCAAAATTCTCTCTGGAAGCTCTCTTTCAATCGTGGGTAAAAGGGGTATTTATACTGGAGTGGGAGAGGAATATGAAACGTCAGGTTTTACAAAACAGGGGTGGCTCGCGGCTTGATTAAGTCGCGAGATCCAGTCGCGAGTTAGCCGTATGGCCAGTTGTCCTATTTTGTCCTGTAGTGCTCCAGCTAGCATGACTGTTCATCTTCCAGCATGCTTGGCACGTGTGCTGCTTCTGGCGGCTTGCAGCCGCGAGTCCCAGCCGCGAATCTCTGTTTTCTTGCACACTCTTGAGCAAACTTCACTCTATCTCACTCACTACCCTTACATCAAACCCACCTAAATACAGGGTTACTAAATGCTGAATTACAAGCAAATTTGGCACGGAATAAAGCCAATTAGATGGTTAAATAAATTCAACCTTACAAAGATTTTGAAAAATTTCTCTAAGTCTTTTTTGTGATTGGGACTTCCACTCGCTAGTGAGTCGCGAAAGCCTCAGAGCAGCCTCGTGATTTGCAAATGAGCCATGAAAATGAGTCGCCAAAAATTCGAAAACCCAAATTTTTGAAACATTTTCTGTGTTTTTCACGACTAGAAGTCTTACTCGCCAAAGAGTCATGAACACTTTTGAGTAAACTCGCGACTGGAGCCTTGAAAACTCATGACTCGCGAGTGAGTCACCAAAAGGCAGGGTTGAAAATTTTTGGATTTTTGTGAAAAGTTTTGAAACAAAACACTTTACAAAAACAACTAAAATACTCAAATATCTTTTTGTGTTTGATCAACATATGATTGAGTAAGTATAGCACATTTAATCAATTACAATCACACAAATGAATAAGGCATTTACTGAACATAGATATGAGTGATGTGGGTGGGTATCAAATGTGAGATAGTTCTTAGTTTAACATGAAGCTTCAATGATCAATTCAAGTAAGACATACACAATTAGCACTAAGTAGAGTGACCAATCTCAATTATAAAAATGAGCATATATGACCTCCCACATAAACTTGATTACATAAATTTGAAACTTTTCATTTGGCTTCTTACAATTCATAACATTTGATTATTTTAGAACATTACATCTCTTATTGAGATCGATGCCTAAAATTTTTTATATTTCAATTTTATGAGTAAGCCTTTGGCTTTTAGGCACCATACATCTCAACACAAGTCGCTTTCTCTTTTTCCTAGTCAAATATTAGTATGTGCGACGGCTTTTGCAGCTCATTATCTCTTTTGGAGATTTGACATTGGTTGAGCTCTTAAGCAGAAACATAAATGATTGGGAAGAGATATAGGCACAAGTCTATGCATGTCTCAAGATCATCAAAATTATTGACTAATCATTCATGACAAGTTTGAAGATTTATTTACAACAATCACATAGATGTCAAGATGTTTCCCACAAAGATACAAGTGCATAAAAAACAAGCTAAGCTCATTAATGCACTTGATGCCCAAGAAGTGTGGTCTCTCAATTAGTTTCCAAGAAGAGAATAAGAGAGTGTCCAACACTCACATACAAACCATTTCATTCCTTATATAATCTTAATAAAAGACCCTTATGAAAAGTCTCATATATAAAAAACCTTATAAAATTTTGTATGTTTCTCTCCTTATATATAATTGATTATCTAATTGGGCTAGCCTTTTGGGCTTTTCCAATTGGGCTTAAGTGTGTGGCTTGGAGTGGGACCAAAAGGGAACAAATAAGACTCTAGCTCTAATGGGCCTTGGGCTTTTCTATTAACTCTTGACAAGTCCAAAGTTACCATTAATTATATTCAAACCACTACAAGACTTTATTATACATGCAACCCCTTCATTAAAATATTCGTAGTAATACAAAGTCATGAATGTTGACTGCCACTTTAAAGATTACTACTTCTTAATCCTTGAGTACCCGGTTTAATCCTTTATGTTATTCATCATATATTTATAAAATTCAATTTCATAAATATATACTTTAGTAACTCCTTACTAAAGTGGTTGGGCCCAACACTCTGAATAACTAAACCCATTAAACTTATCTCAAGGGAATATTTTATATCTCCGTTAAGAGATTATGAATTCGATCTTGAGAATATATGTTCCATCAACATTAAATGCGGCTACCCAACATATTGAGGTTTTGACCGTGACTTATAGATCTCACTCCTGATATATCAAAGCAACCTACACCTTATGATCAGATCCATTATTCTCTCAGGATTTAGAGTTGATGTAAATAGAAGTCGTGAGATTTATTATTCATTTGACAGTCGTTAGGAGAATAATAAATCTCTCAGCGGTCTAGTTCAATATGTCTTAACTCTTAAAACATATCAACATATCAACTAAAAGTCTTCACTTCCATGATCAAGACAAATCATCTTAATTGATATGTTATAGTCTTCGCAGATGAAATGCCCAATTTCATCACCAACTACGAACTAAAATTCTAAATTTATAAAGAACTTGTGATTTATATCTTTCTGTGACTTTTCACATAAATCACATACTATGCATCTCATAGACTAAGATAATGTCCCATTAGTTCATTTATAGATAGTCTCATATAATTAAACAATTTAATTATTTATAACATACCAATAAATTGGATTTTAGGGCATAAACCCCAACAAATAAAGCACAAAAATGCATGCATACGCACTTTCCAAAAGGCGTAATTACTCCCGTCAAAGAAGGGAGGTGCATTGAGGGATTGAGACCTATCCATCCCTTGGGACAAGGATCACACTTAGGATATAGAAATCCATCAAAGTGTACCCACTTTGATACCAATTGAAAGTTCACTTGGTGTGCACAATACTAGTGAATGTTTAGACCCTCAATTACAAAAACACCAACACACACTCATATTCAATCAATTGATGTGTGAAATGATAAATATAGCTATACCCAAACAAGCAACTACTCTAAGCCAAAATTTAATCACAACACAACAGTAATTAAAGCAAAGAGTAAGGGATGGAGAGAAGCAAACACAAAATAACACCAGCATGTGTTATCAAAGAGGAAACCGAAGAACTCGGCGAAAAACCTCTCCGCAGCCCTCCGAGCAGTAAAATGATCCACTAGAAAATCAACTGGGATACATGAATAGAAATAGACCCTCCAAGCCTAATCTACCCGATGCACCTAAGCCCTCCAAGCTTCTTGCACCAAGAGGATTACGCCTAACCTTGTCTTCTCTAACTTACTAGATCCCACAATAAGCCCATTGCTTCAACTAAAATGAATTGGTTCTCTCTTGAACTGCTTCCCAAACACCAAGAACCTTTCACTTATATGAATATGGTGAGGTAAGGATTTGGCTATAGATCCTCTCAAGGGTATGACAATGGAGAGGGAGAGAGTAGAGGAATTTGGAGAATCAAAGCTATAAGATTGTGGATGAATCAATCTTATTATTCTCTAGGGTTTATCTCTGAAAATTCTCTCTAGAATCTCTCTACATTTTGTGTGTATGAGGGTATTTATAGTAGGGTATTAGAATGATGAAAAGTCATTTTTTTGCAAAATAGGGTGCACTGGCGATTCACTCGCGATTGGGACAAGTCGCGAGTTCTAGTTGCCAGATAATAGAATGACCAGACTGTACTTTTTGTCCTGTAGTGTTCCAGTTGTCCTGAATCTTCAACTTCCTGTATGCTTCACACGTGTGCTGGATTCTGGCAAGTCACCACTCGCGAATCAGTCGCGAGGTCTAGTCGTGAGAAGCCTCTTGATTGCGCACACTTGAAAAATTCTTCACACTTTCTCACACACAACGCTTGCATTATTCCCACCTAAATACAAGTTTCTAAATGCTGAATTATAAGCAAATTTGGCATGGAATAAAGCCAACACATAGTTGAATCAATTCAACATTACAATTTCCTCTTTTAGCTATTCCGTGACAAAACCCTAAAACAAACCCTAGACTTTAATATGTGAGTTGGGAACAGTTGCCAAAACTCACACACACCTAATTCTAGATCTGTGAAGGTCTTAAACCATACGGACAAGTTTCTTGAAAACAATATCACAAAATTCACTCATTAAGTTCATTGTAAGCGGAAATCTTAGAATGCATATAAAGCAAGCACAATACGATCAAACGAGTATAAATATGACAATAAAGCATAGCTAGACCAAACAAGAACAATCACTATAAATAGTGACTACAATGAACATTCACACAGTGAATGAACATCCGGACATGCAAGCTAATAAGCTCAAAGCAAAGTATCATTTCCATGTCCAACACTTAACCGATGCAATACCACAAAAGCAATTGCATCAAGGATACAAGATCTAACAAGGGACAAGAGTACTAAAGAGAATGCAAAACATAATCTAAAAATACAAAGCTACATAAGCAAAGGTACAAAATAATATAGTCAAAATAGCTATCCAAGTATCCATAACACAAAATATCCAAGCAGTTTAAAACCAAAATATTAAAACCATAGAGTACTTAAAATAAGGTGCTATGAAAACCATATAAAAAAGATTGTAAAACCATAAGTGCTATAAAAACTATAAAATGTTCTCCCCTTCAAAATAAGCTCCCCCTCAAGAGCTACTTCAATACTAGTCCCCCTTTTTTACCAGAATGGCCAAAGGGCTACAGCTAGTGACTGAAGCTATCAAACTTCATTGTCAACAAGTTGATCTGGTCCTGGATGGCTGCAAGGCTGTTGGAGTGCTTAGTTTGTACATCTCTCAGACCATCGATCCTCTCAAGAATGATCAGAAAAGCGTCTAAAGGCATTGATGAAGACGATGATGCTCCTCTCCTACCTTAACCACTACCTCTTTTTGGAGGAAGTTGTTGTCCTTCCGCTTCAGTTTTTGTATTAAGCTCTTCAACTTGTTCATCTCCAGGAAGATGAACTCTACTTCTTAGGATTGTTTGAGAGTTAATGGAAGGAGGTACGCTCATTAGGCTTATGTCCTGTGGAGTCTCCACACCATTTTCATGAAGGATCCTCATAATTAGACTTGGGAGAACAAGCTTTACCCTTGAGGATGTCCTTGTAGCTTCGGTAATGAAGGAGTACAAATAAGCACCAATGTTAATGTAGATTTTCTTATGAAGCTCCATGAGGAAGATGGCTCTAGCATTGTTGATGGTGGACAACTTCCTTACCTGATACAAGTTGAACATCATGATGTAGGCAAGGCATCTCAAATCTGGGGTAAAGGAGGTTGTGTTGAGGCATTTTCCTTCCCTAGTGCCACCAAGGCAAAGTTGTACCATTTTTAGAAAGACCATTCTATCCTTGAAAGGAATGAAATCTTAATGATTTAGATCTCTGTTAGGTTCTAAAGTTTAGGATTTTATGTATTTAGAACTCTAATTTGTATTGTTGGCAAACCATAATCAAAACAATGTGTTTGTTTAAAGTTAGCTCAAAGTTGTATGTCAATATAAAGTTGGAATCGAGTTTAATGCAGGAAGCACTGTGGCTTTCGGCCTGGCTCGATCAATCGAAGCTTAGGCTCGACCGATCGAAGCTCGGGCAGGTCGCTTTTCTGCAGAATTTTCCAACTCAGCCCTAGTTGTTTTAAAACGTTTTTAGGGTTTCTTATTTGTCCTAAGTATAAAAGGCAAACCCTAGCCATGTTTTAGTGTTGCTTATATTGCGGTTTATGTAAATCTCTTGTGAGATCTAGAGGAGCTTTCCTTTACACAAACTTAGGGTTTTCAAGGAGGAGATATTTTCTACACCTTGATGATCAAAACAATTGTTGCCATTAAAGCTTAAATAATACACAAGTGGGGGTGCTTGTAGCTAGTGGGAATCCAAGAAAGAAGGAGTCCGTGGATTCGGAGCTTGCACGTGGTCGTGTCAGTAAGTTCTACTGGTTGGTAGCATTAGGAAGTCAAGTGGGGGTGCTTGTAAGTCCTTTTGTATGAACTTCGATTCTTTCAAGATAGTGGATTCAAGTTTACCTTGAAGATAGCTAGGTTAAATCCTCCCCAAGTTTTTACCGATTTGGTTTCCTAGGTGATCATATCGTGTGTTATTTATTTTCCGCTGCTTTGCATGATTTGATCTTTATTATTGTGATAACCTAGACTTGTTTAATTGGACTAAGTAACAACTTGGCTAATTACCTAGGTTTAATCAATTGTTTAAGGGGTCTAAAAACTGTCAAGTGGTATTAGAGCAGGTAGCTCTTTTGTTTTTGATCCTTTGATCTCTGAGCTGATCCTTGACCCCTGTTGTCATGGAACACGAACACTCTCTAGTTATTCCTCCTCACTTTGATGGGAATAATTATGTTTACTAGAAAGTAAGGATGAAAACTTTCCTGAAATCCATTGATGAGAGGTGTGGAACTCCGTTGAATATGGATGGGAGAAGCCCACTACTCCAGTTAGTGAGTGGCAAACTTCTCAGAAAGAAGCAGCTTCATTTAATAGTAAGGCTATGAATGCGATTTTTAATGCTGTTTCTATGGAGGAATTTAAGAGAATCTCGAATGTTGAGATCGCTCATACTGCTTGGAATATCCTCCAGACTGTGCATGAAGGCACAAAGATCTCAAGGACTATGATAATGTCCAATTAGTTCATATACAAATAGTCTCATATAATTAAACAATTTAATCATTTATAACATGCCAATAAATTGGATTTTAGGGTACAAACCCTAATGCTTTTCCCATTGGGTTTATTATTTAGCAAAATGTATCATAATCATAGTGAAAAGATTCTATACTTTCATAATCATTGTCATTCATTTTTTGAAAATCTTTTATATATAAATATATATTTATTTATTTATTTATATTTTGTATTATATCTTGGGATACCCTTAGAAAAGTCAAAACAATATGTATCTGTAAATAGTTATTTAAAGTTATCTTGACACCTTGACTTGGAAACAACACCAAGTTAGGGTGAGGAGCTACTGATAAGCTGATATGGCCTCATGATGTAAGGTCAAAATAAGCTACCATTGAAAGTTGGAGGAACTCAGTAATGGATTCTCATCAAAGGGTCATAGCTTTTAGATGGAGACATTCGTAGGGATTGAAGCTTTCACTAAAGTTATTAATTTTTGTGAGGAATGCATGAGGACATACTCATCAAATCAAAATAGTGAAATGAAACATAGTAAGTGATAGTAATTGTGTCTTATGCAATGAGATAAGCGGAAAACTTGGATCTTTTATCCCTGAAGTGCTCGGGCTATTTTGTTTGGATTACATTTAAGCATTGGAACCAAGTTAATTTCTCCTTGCTCTTTGAAGCAGTGGTTGGCTCAATGGATAGAGGATCCAAAATTTTATAGATCAATGTTTAAGGGTGCAAAAGAAAGTGCTTAAGAAGTTATTATTCTTTCTTTTGCAAGTATGGACAAATTTCTATTGCATAATAGGCAAATCAAAGTAACCATAGGAAAGTACAAAGGCAAGTGTTTCCAGTTGTGGATGTTGCTGACAATTGAGGGACACTAGTAGAGATGGTGTGGATGGGGTGGTTTTGGATATGAAGCCAAATCATGCGATGACAGGCTGTTGCAGTTCTTCCATATGCAACCAAATGGCATGTAGCTAGATGCCTGGTTGTGCAAAAAGCATTAACTAAGGCTATACAACTGATTTTTGCAGACTTATTTCAACAAGATATAGAGAGGAGGAACTCTTTTTTAGAAAGAAAGTACCTTGGCAAATTGTTGTGCTGATTGAAGACCACAAGTGCATGGAAGTTGGAGAATGTTGGTGGTTATCTATGAAGCATGGGTGCGTTTTCGGATGCGGGTGTGGGTGCGGGTGCGGGACTTGGCAATTTTTGAAAAAGTAGGGTGCAGGTGCGGCGATTAAAAAATTATTAAAAATATTTTTATATAGTGAATTTAATATTTTTTATATTAAAAATTCAAATAAAGGGTAGAGTTTATTATTAAGAAACAATTATTTATGATTTTTTTTTAATAAAATCAATATTTTTGGTAATTGTAAACAAAAAACCACATTTCAAGAAGGTTCCTTTACTCATTTTCCAATTTCCAAGCCCACCCACATGAAATAATTGACTTTCCCATCCACTTAATTTATATTCTTTTGTTATATACCTTTATTCTTCTTCCAACCATTTTTTTGTGTCTTCTCAACTTCTTCTTCCTTCTTTCTTTTCTTTTTTTTTTTTTTCCTCTCACAAGGCCACATGAAGCAGAAGAATGGCGGCCGGCTGCCCATTTCAACTTGTTTCAGCCAGAATCAGCCGTATCGGCTTGTTTCGATAGCCGTTTCAGCTGCAATTGGCCGTATTGGGTCCCGTTTATGCCGGAATCAGGCCGAATCGGAACAAAGCGATGCGAATTAAAAAAAAAGGGCGAATCAGCGCTTCGGATGCTGGACACTGCATTGGGATGAATCCAATGCGGGTGCGGCAACCCTAGAGTCGCACCCATGCTTTCCTAGTTGTTATGTATGTTGTGCATAAGAGGGTCACTGCAGATATTGGGACCTTGGCTACTCTTGCTTTCAAGTCTTATAGACATTTTTGGAATCTATAAATAGTTAAGCATTCTAACATTATTGTACCCAAAAACAGAACCAGGAAAAAAATTGTTAATCTTTATACCTTTTTCAAACTAATTGATGCCTTGGGCAAATGTCTGCATGCAATCGTTAACATTTCAGGACATTACATAAGAGATATGTTTCTTTGCGTGATTCCTTTTCATTTCTCCTATTAAAGCAAAAAAGAGTAATTGACTTAACCATCTAATGGCTCTAGTAGTAACTCCTATATAATTTTTTTTTTGTTGTGCGTAGACAAGATGTGTCTTTTGAGTCACATTATATAAATTTCCAATAGAAAGACTTTGCTTAAATGGGTTAGAAGGGTAATGATAAGAAGAGAAATGAAGTTTAGAATAGCTTCTCTTGTTTGTTAATGTAATGATGAAAATTACACAACGAGTTCTAATTTAATAAGGATCTAAGGAAAAACCATCTAGCCTTTTCAAGCATGCAATAGTGAATTTTTGCTATGTTGCATAACATGAGCTTTTGGTTTCAGCTGAGGAACGTAAACGACAGTGGAGAATTCATAACACTAGATAATGTATTGAGAAATATGATTAGTGCTTAGAGGGGGGAAGAGTAATTAGTGAACTTAGTGAAGTTATTGAAACCGTTATATAGCTCACGACGCAAATCCATTTGCAAAGTCAAGAATTTTGAATTCTACATTACATTTCAATCTTCAGTTATTATTATTCATATTTTAAAAACGATTACATCTCATTTTTTACAAATGGTTACCCCTAAAATCAATAATAATGTCTTCAACTGCCTTTTGTTCATCAAAAAAAAAGAAAAAAGAAAAAGAGTCTTCAACAGAAAAGTAAGAAGTCTTCAACAAAATTTAAGAAAAGTTTCAATCAATTGCAGCACAAATGGACCATCCAATTTCATGTTAGGTTATGGTGCTTTCCACATTAAGCACTTAATTTATGTATTTAATTATTTGTTAGTCCTTGGGAAACAAAAATAGCTAAAATAAGATTCTAAGTGATTGTTTGGATCCGGATGAAAAAGTCAGCATGTTTGCATCTGGCGTTTTCCTCTTTTTTTTTTGGATGCACGAATTTCAATGGATAGGAGACAAAATGCACTGTTCACGTACTGTTCACACACTGTTCATGCACTATTCATGAGACCCACAACCACTTTTTTCAGAAAAAAAAATATATATTATTAAAAATGGGTCACACAACACTATTCACACATTTAAAAATTATTTTACTATAGTGTTTTTAGTTTTCAGTTTTAAGCAAAATAAGTTGTATCCAAACGAACCCTAAGATTCACATTTCTATATTATAAATATTCCTTCATATTTTTAGCTACAAAACTTATGCTAAAGGATTTTCAATACAAGTTTTCTACTTGGGGGTCAACCAATTTTTAAGACCAATGAGCATGAATTTTAAATAAACTAAAATGCTTATAAATATGAGCAACCCCATTGCAATCCAAATGAAAATTCACAATAGTGATTAGTGAGCCTATTCTAATCATTTAGCTAACCAATATATAAACTTATTCTCCTTTTCATTTAACATACATACAAAGCCAAACAACTCAAACTAAGATTCAATTCAATTCTTTGACTTTCCTTCTATTTTCCTCAACTTTCTCAACAACCAAACCGATAATAATGAAGCCAATAAGATTATATTCAAATTTCTATCCTTTTCATTCTACTTACATCACAAAACCAAACAAGTCAAATAGTAAGGTTCTTTCCTCAATTCAATTCTTTTACTTTCCTTCTATTTTCCTCAGTTTTCTCGGCTGCCAAACAGAGAGTAAGGAAACCAATAAAATCTAAACAACGAAACGAATATCCATATCACTGAAAATAAGATCAAGAATTGAACCAAATCACAAAAACAAAAGCCAAGCACCATTGAAATCAAAAAACCAAATTGGCAAACAGAGAAAACAATCAAATTCCTCAAATCAATTCTTTTTCTTTATATTATTCACTTTTCATTGCTTTTCTCATCTACCAAACACACCCTAATGCAACTCCAATTTGCATGTACAAACACACTACTTCCCAGATCTACACAACAAATTCAACTAAAACGCACCGTTTAATCGCCAATACAACATCATTAACACGATCATCATTAACTCTTGGTTTCTCATTCTTTCAAAAAAACACCGAAAAAATAAACTAAAGGCACAAGATTTAAAATCAAACACTTTATTTTTTCTTTTTCAATTATTTAATTTTCCTTGTTTTTCTAAGTAACCAAATGTAACGTTAAAAAATAAATAAATAAATAAATTCTACCAAAATTTTTATTTAAAAAATATACAAAAATGAAAAGATTGAATAAAATAATTAATACCTGTAATTTCTGTATGAGTGTACGATTGAAAATTAAAGGATCAAGCTAAACTCTTTGAGCTCTAGAAATAGCATAAAATGAAAGAGTGGAAATAAAGCTACTCCGTACTATTTTTTCTTTTTTTGGTGGTAATTTTAGACTAACAAAATGGGTATACATGTCATTTTGAATATTTGATGGTGGATTTGGTGGTTTATGTGACAATTAATAGTAGATTAGTGGTGTTTTTTTCTGGGGAGGGGGGGGGGGGGAAGAAGAAAGTAGATTAGGGGTGGTTTTTTTTTTTTTTTTTTTTTTTTAATTTATAGAAGAAGTAGATTTGTGGTGTTTTTATAAGTGTCCATTTGAGTAAACATTGTTTTTGTTTCTAAATATATATAATTTCAATAGTTATAATGAGGGAAGAAAGATTTGAAGGTTTCCGTTGAAAATACTGGCTCTTAGCAGTTGAGTTCAGTAAACTATTTTAAAACACTACCAGTAGTATATCCTCAAATTAATTGAAAATTTTAATAATTAGTTAATGAGCCACTTACTGAAATGTAGAGGATTCTATTCATGAGGTGGTTTCGGAATATGAACCCAAAACCCTTATGAAGAAAGTCAAAAGATTAGATGAAAAAAAGAAAAAGAAAAAAGAGTAAACCATAGTTTTAACTTAGTGGATTCTGAGCTAATTTTTTACTCATGTTTTTCTAGAGGAAAAAATTTATTTAAGTCCATTGAATTCTAATGCGTCTCATAATAGAATCCTCTTCATTTTATCAATTTTATGGTTAAGATTTCTATTTATTAAATTCCACTTAGCGCAACAAATTACACAACTTTCAGCATAACTCGCCACGCAGCAAAAAGTTGTGGTTCTAGTATTTTATTTCTTATGGAATACCTATGGATTTAGGATAATTATATTGTAATGATATGTGGTGAGTTGTAGCAAAACTAGTGTAATTTGTTATGGTTTTAGCAATTTTTTCCTATGAAATACCCATGGATTTAGGATGATTATATTGTTTTGTGGTTAAACAAAGTTCTTATTTCTGTTTTCTACCATGTAGTTAAGGGTTGAAGAGGAGGTGGTATTAGACCATGTATCGGGTGCATGTATCATCCCACCCCAATGTGAAAGGACAATACATGCATCAGATGCATGATATATCTTCTTGTTAGAGAGATGTATATTATCGTCCCATAGGCCTAACTTTAATTAAATGTTAGAAGGGCCTAACATGTCCTTTTTCTATTTAAAATGTTCACTTACAAGGTCATTGGGGCAAACTTCTTATACAATTGGGTCTCAACTTTTTTTGGGATAGTCACATTTGGGCCTAGACAAGTCGAGCGAGTAAGGCAATTTATGGGTCTGATGAATGATTTTGTGGATGATTAGGAACTATAGTAACAGCATATTTTCTCAAAAATCCCATGAAAATGCCAAGCCTATAACATGCCGAACCTAAAAGGAAAAATGTGGCTATCAAGTAAAAAAAATAAATTTGGCTACTAAAGGCATTTCCAAGTGCCACCAGCTTTTTAAAAGCATAGTTGAACGGTAAAAATAAGACGTACAGAAGTGAAGAAAAGTGAGCTTAATAATGGTGGATGACTCACATGGTGTCCTATTTCATCATTACGCTGGGCAAAGTGCTCTCTATTTTTTCCTCCTCTTTTCGTATGCTCTGTAGACTATTGAACATAATGGAGAGGAATCTTCCAACTAAAAAGAAAAAGCCAATAAACTAAAATCAAACAAAGATGAATTATTCGGTCCCACGAGTAAAAGCAATTCCAATGACAAAACTTCATAGGAATTTTTTTTCCAAATAACATTAAATATCAAAAAATGTAGCTAGTTGTCACATTGCAAAATAATGTTAGAAACTAGCATCTCGAGTGTCTAAAACTCGAGTTTTAAGATAAAAATCAAGTTTTTAAGTGTCGATTTGTAAGGGGTGGTGGCTGATGTGGATAAAAATCCACGTGGAACTCGAGTTTTAAAGACTCAAGTTTCACCATTTTCAAACCCAGCTTTCTTCATCTCTATTCTTCGTCGTCGGATCATTCTTCGTTCTGGGTTTCTTCATCTTCCTGGGTTTCTTCATTTGCTGGGTTTCTTCATCTTCGTCAAATCGTTTTTCCTTCTTCTTCTTCGTTCTTCGACGGCAAATATGAAGACCAGATTGTGCCTCTTCAAATCGTCTCTTCGTTCTTCCTCTTCAGATCAGATTGTGCCTCTTCAAATCGTCTCTTCGTTCTTCAGATCAGATCATGCCTCTTCAACTTCTTCAAATCGTTCTTCCTCTGTTCTTCTTCAGATATGATGTTCTTCAAGTACAAAATCGAGTCTTTAAGACTCGAGATCTATGTGGCATCATACTGCCAACTCACCAAGTGGGAATCAAGTCTTTAACTCGAGTTTTAGATTGAAATCTGAAAGCTCGAAAATGTGTTAAAAAACACAAGAGCTGTTTAGACTCCTAAATTAAAGTTACGGCTCGATAGATTTTACACTAACTTAATTCTAAGTGCGGAATAGTGTAAATGCGAGTGGATAAACAAACAAGTTACTCTAACACATATTCATATAATCACAGCAGTAAAATGAAATGTAAAAGAGTGGGGAAGAAGAATGCAAACACAGATAACACGCCGATGTGTTATCAAAGAGGAAACCGAAGAACTCGGCGAAAAACCTCTCCACCGCCCTCCAAGCAGTAATCGATCCACTAGACAATCAATTAGGATACATGGGTTAGCAAAAGACCCTCCAAGCCTAATCTACCCGCTGTATCTAAGCCCTCCAAGCTCCTATTCCAACAAGGCTTCTTAGAACCGTGTCTTGTCTAGCTCTCTAGATCCTGCAACAAGCTCCATGTTGCATTGCCATCCTTGGCTTCTTCCAATGCTTCCCAACAGAACCAAACTATCACTTGACAATCTGAAAGGGTGTGGTAAGCGTTTGGGCTATCAACCTCTCAATGATATGAAATGGAGAGGTAAAATTTGAGAAAATCCACAAGCATATGTGTAGAGATATATGGGTATGATAATCTCTAACTCTCAAGGTTTGAGGCTAGGGTTTTCTCTCAGAAGAACTCCTTTACATTTGTAGTAATATGGGTATATATAGTGTGGGTATAGAAAGTGTGTATCAAATAACACAGTCTGGAAGAACATAATATCTTGCGGGTGTCTCGCGGAAAGGCCTTACCCGCGAGATACTCACGAGACTGACTCTTCGCATTCCAGTCATGTGCAGGGCACATGCATTACTTCGCGGGATGCTAAGTCACGAGATACCTGCAAAAACCTCTTCAATCTTCAATAGCTTGAGTCTTCACTCTCTCTCTCTCTCTCTATCACACAACCCTTACAATCAAATCCCACAATAAATATAGGGTACAAAAGATTGATTAAAATTACAATCAAATTTAGCACAAAACTAAAGCCAACAAAACACATAGTTGTAAATCACAACTTTACAAAATCGAGTCTATGAAACTGGAGATGCTAGTTTGCAACTTTCTTTCAAACACATCTTAACTTACGATATATTTCCTCCTCACTGTGCTAGTCTGCACATTCCCTCAACTTCATAGTTCATACACCTTTCCTTAACTCTCCAACTTTAACTATAATAGCGTTTCTCTTCAATTATTGTCTCTCTATATTTTTTTTTCTCTCTCAAACTGAGCGCGCACACAGTTTTTTCTAGCACCAAATCGTTCAAGCCTACTCACATCCTTAAGGTCCTATCTCTTCTCTTATGCAATGTTTTGTGTGAATTCTCTGTTTTATTTCTTTCTTTCATTCTTTTTATATTTATTTATATGTTTCAATTTCTCTTTGGATGATGAGAAAGCAGAGGGAAAGGGGAGGAACATACTTTTTTTTTTTCCCTGGGTTTTGACTTTTTTGTTTTATAGTATCTGAATTTCTCCTCTTATACCAACAGTGATTGTGAAATTACAAACACAGAGGAAGCTTTTGTAATGATCATAATAACGCGAGTTAAGATGTGTTTGAAAGAAAGTTGCAAACTAGCATCGATCGCTGCCACTAGCTTTTCTTTTTTTTTCTTTCTTTTTTTTTCGTCTTATTATTTTTTAAAAAAAATTAAATGGTGTGAGGTAATTAGCAAATTGGGTGTAGTTGAAAGATTGTTTTGTTGTGACCTTAGTTTTATTAATGCCTTTCGTCTCTCTTTCACATACTCACAAACAAAAGAAATAATAATGGTCATTCCTTTATTAAAAAAGAAATTATATAATAGGAATTGAATCATGTGTTGTATCTAAGATATTTTTGAGCTTTACAATCACTACTGCAAATTCATTTCTCAAATCCGTAAGTGTTCATTTTTAATACACGTCCATCTCTTTTATTCAGTCCTTTCACTCTCTCCTCAAAATAAAAGATCCATATCAAATCATTCCTTTTTTTTTTTCTCTATTTTTTTTTCTTTTTTTTTTTCTTTCAATTTTAATTGAAAACTACCCTTTTTTTTAAATCTTTATTGTAGTTCAATACTTGCCGCCAACATATTTCCAATGTCTTCCATTAGCTCTCAGAAGGCCTCCTCTTCATCATCATTTTCATCTTCAACATCCCGGTGGAAATATGATGTATTTCTTAGTTTTAGAGGTGAAAACACCTGCACTAGTTTTACAGACCATCCATATGTTGCTTTAAAACAAAGGGGCATAGTTACCTTTAGAGACGAGGAAAATCTTGAGATAGGAAAATCTATTTCATCGAAACTCTTGAAAGTAATAAAAGAATCAAGATTTGCAAATGTCATTCTCTCTAGAAACTTTGCATCATCAACATGGTGCTTGGATGAACTTACAAAGATAATTGGATGCTTGAAAGAGACGACCACAACTGTTTTTCCAATATTTTATGATGTGGACCCATCTAATGTACGAAAACAAACAGGCGCTTTTGCCCAAGCCTTTTCTAAACGTGAAGAACGTTTTATGGACAATATAGAGAAAGTGCAAACATGGAGAGCTGCTTTAGAAGAAGTGGCAAATCTCAAAGGGTGGCACCTATTGGATAGGTAATCCAATTTGACATATTACTTGCTTTTAAATGTTCAAACTTCAAATAAATACTCTTCTTATCTTAAGCCTTGTTTTGAACTCTAAGTAAAGCAACGTAGATGTTCACACTTCATTTTTATTTTGACTTGATCTATTTAATTTACAATTTTTTATTTCTGTCAATTTTTTCTTGCACTAAGTTATTTGCATTTTCTTGGTTTAGCCAACAGAATAGAACATTGGATTTCTACTTTCTATTTTGGTCCTATTTTTGGGTGGTACTCACTAGATTTCATACTCTCTCCATTGCAAGTCTGAGGCACAACTTATCCAAAATATTGTGGGAGAGTTATGGCATAAAGAGAGTTATGGCATAAATTGAGTTATGTATTCTTTGAAGATATTGAAGACCTTGTAGGAATAGAATCTCGAGTGAAGAAATTGGAGTCATGTTTGGCGATAGGGTCTAATGATGTTCGCATTATAGGGGTTTGGGGGATGGGAGGAATAGGTAAAACAACTCTTGTTAGAGTTGTTTTTCGTATGATTTTGAACAAGTTTGAAGGTTGTTGCTTTCTCCCAAATGTCAAGGATGTTTGTGAAAAAGATGGTTTAATTCCATTGCAACAACAACTTATTAGAAAAATTTTAGATGAAAGTATGAATATACAAGTTGTTGACGAGGGAGTTTTTGTGATCAAGAATAGATTACGTCATAAAATAATTCTTCTCGTTCTTGATGATGTAAATCAATTAGACCAGTTGAAAAAGTTAGTTGGAAAGCATAATTGGTTTGGTTCTGGTAGTAGGGTTATCATAACAACAAGGGATAAGCATTTACTACGTATACTTGAAGTAGATGAAGTATGTGAAGCGGAAGGATTGAGTCATGATAAGGCTCTTAATCTTTTGAGTTTGAAAGCTTTTAATAAAGATTATCTAGAGCTATCCAAAGATGTCGTACAATATACTAAAGGCCTTCCCTTAGCTATTGAGATTTTGGGTTCCTTTTTGTTCAGTAGAAGCATCAATCAATGGAAAAGTACATTAATTAGGATAAAATAATTTCCTGAAAGTTCAATTCTCCAAGCACTCAAAATAAGTTATGATGGACTACACGAAACGGAGAAAAAAATATTCCTATATATTGCATTTTTCTTTAATTATGAGGGAAAAAATAGTGTAGCAGAGAAGCTAAATTATTTTGGCCTTTACCCTGACGTTGGATTAGAGGTTCTAGTTGATAAATCTCTCATAAAAATAGAAGACTCTAAAGTGTGGATGCATGATTTACTACAAGACATGGCCAGGAAAATAATTCATGAAGAATGCCCTGAAGTGCCTGGAAAACGTAGCATTTTGTGGTTATTTGAAGACATTAACAATGTACTAACAAATAATACAGTAAGAGATTTTATAAAAAAAACTTGAGCACATACCCTATTATATTATTAATGTACAACTTAGAGTAGCTTTGGTAGTCATACATTTTGCAATTCTCTAATTCCTTCTGTTCATGATTATTAGGGAACAGAAGCAATTTAAGGCATAGTCCTCAAGTTGCCTAGATCAAAAGAGGCATATTGGAATCCTGACTCATTTTCAAAGATGCATCATCTTAAATTGCTCAGAATTAGTAATGTTCAACTTCTCCACAAACCCAATCATCTTCCTATTAGTTTAAGATTTCTTGAGTGGAGTGGGTACCCTTCAAAATCTTTGCCATTAAATTTCCAATCAAATGAGCTTGTTGAACTTTACATGTGTGGTAGCTGCATTGAAACTTTGGAAAGGAGCAAAGGTTATTTATGCATCCTTTTACTTATTTATATTTAAGTTCCATTAAATTGTAGGGATTTGTTGAAGCTAATTGTTCCTTTTTTTTTTTTTTTTGGTTACTTTTAATAGTCTTTTGAGAAGTTGAAAATCATCCAAATGAATGGGTTTCCAAACCTTAAAGAAACCCCTGATTTGATCAGAGTCCCAAATCTTAAAGAAATGGTTCTTGAAAATTGTTCAAATTTACGTGAGATTCACCCTTCAACTTTGGTTCATAATAGGCTTACTCTTCTCAATCTAAAAGGCTGTGTAAATGTCAAAACTCTTCCAAGCAAGTTCGAAATGGAGTCTCTTGAGGTTCTTATTCTTTCTGGTTGCTCAAAACTAAAAAAGGTTCCAGAATTTGGAGAAAACATGCAATGTCTATTAAAGCTTTATTTGGGTGGAACTGCTCTTACTAAATTGCCCACATCAATTGGACATTTGACAAGCCTTGTTTTATTAAATGTAAGAGATTGCAAAAGTCTTACTTGTCTACCGCAAAAGTCTTACTTGTCTACCAAGCTGCATTTTTAATTTGAAGTTGCTTAAAGACGTGAATATTTCAGGATGCTCAAAACTTGAGAGACTGCCTAAGAATGTGGGGAACGCTGAAAGTGTAGAAGAGCTGGATGTGAGTGGAACTGCAATAAGAGAGGTGCCTTCTTCCATTGGTCTCTTAAAAAAACTTAAAGTGCTATCTTTCAATGGGTGTAAGGGGTTATCATCATTTAACTCTACATCTTGGTATGATCTCCTCCCTTTTTCTTCAAGGCCAAAAATTGCAAATCCCATGAGTTTTTCCTCTCTATCGGGTTTGTGTTCTTTGACTGAATTGAAACCAAAAGACTGCAATCTCAAGGAAATCCCTAATGATATTGGTCGCTTATTCTCTTTAGAAGGAATAGATCTAAGTGAGAATAGTTTTGTTTGCCTTCCTGATAGCATCAATCAACTAAGTAGGTTGGAAAGGATGTATTTGAAGAATTGCATGAGTCTTCAATCATTGCCAAAGCTTCCCGTAAATATCGTAGAAATTTGGGGAAGTGGTTGTACCTCATTGGAAATAGTACCAAATCTCCAAAAATCTAATTCTTTTTGTAAGGGAGAGTTTTATCTTTCAAATTGCAGTAAATTGGCTGACAATCAAGATTCCATTGACAATTTTTTGGCAGTGATAAGAAAGCACCATCAACTCTCTCTCTCTCTCTCTCTCTCTCTCTCTCTCTCTCTCTCTCTCTCTCTCTCTCTCTCTCTCTGCTATAAACAACCTGCTTTGTTTATTTTAGGGACTCTCACGTCACAGTAGATATGATGATTGAGGGTACAATTGCAGATATAACATGATTATTCCTGGAAGTGCAATTTTGAAGTGGTTTATTCATCAAAGTATTGGGGCTGAAGTGAATATAAAAGAACCTTCTTCTCATTTGTGTGATGAGTGGATAGGGATTGCTGTTTGCTTTGTATTTTCTTTTCGTCTCAATTTTTTAGTATCTCATCAGTTGATAGCAAACGGAAAAGTAATGTCTACTTTAATAGGCGGTCATTACGAAATTGTTGGTTTATCAGACAAGATTTGGCTATGTTATTTTCTTCCTCAAAACTACTATGTGAAGGAGGGCATAAAATTATTGAACAAATGTGAAGCAAATGAATTGAGTCAGATTGGCATTAAAATTGATATCCATGATTCAGATATGCAGGTGAAGAAATGCGGGTTTCATATGGTATACAAGAAAGACATAGAAGAACTCAATCGTACTATGGCTCAGAGTAGCAACACTAGCATCATTCCTTATGAGGGCTTGGGTGTTCTCCATCATAATTTTAAGAATTCGATAGTGGTTGTGAAAGATAACAAAGCAAAACACATTTGTGACAATTTCGATGGGGCTGGACATACGGGAGAAGGAAGCTATAATGATGTGGCACACCCAAACAAGATTGAAAGGCTCCATGGTTACTCTGAATGTGAGGAGTACTTTGAATGTGGTGAGGAGATCACTGATTAGCAAGAATCTAGATGGAATTGGAAATTGGGTTCAAATACTTTGTAAATCAATGAATCTAAATTAATTCCTATTTGTTTTATCTTTTGGTATATATTTGTACTTTTGTTTGATTTGATTTTAAATTCTAAATAGTTTATTGTTTAGCTTCGTTATTCGCACTTATTCCAAAAAGGGACACCATTGAAGATTGTTGAACTCCTTGTCTTTAATCTAAATCAATTTTTTTCTCTTGATTGCCCGTAAATCATGTATAGATCACAATCACAATGATTAGTCTAGCTAGAAAATGTGGTTGTTTACTAACTATCAACCAAAGAAAATGCTCTTTTTCTGTTTAAAAGAGTTCAACCGATTTATATATATATATTCTGCTTTGCTCTGATATTTTTATTTTTTTAAAGTAGGATATTAATGTGATTCATGGTTCTACTCAGTTTGTTAGGTTCTAAGACTTTAGGAACTAAATGTATTAGAACTACATTTGTAATGTGTTGGCAAACTATGATCAAAACTGAAAACTCAAAAATATGTGAAAAACACAAGAGTTGTTTAGACCCCAAATTAAAAATTACGGCTAGATTGCTTTTACTCTAACTTATCTAAGTGCGAAACAAGAGTAAATGAAGCGCAATCAACCAATACTACTCTAGTGCATAAACATGAACAACAAACACTTACAGCAGTAGTAGTAGTTAATACAAGATCTCAGAACAGGTTGACAATTACGAAGCTTGAACTATTCCTAGTTACAAGGTTTGTAGGGAACAAGGTAGTAGTAGTAGGAACAAAGGGGGAAGGACACCAAGATGAAGCGGAAGCACAGTAATAATATATGTTTAATGTAATGTAAATAAATAAGTTAAAACAATAATAAGATGGTAGAACCAGCCAAGCAGAATATATCAAAATAATTCAAAGTAAATGAAAGCAATTTAGAACCTTCCGAGATGGCGGTAATCCGTCTGAGCAACAAGTAGTATAATGAACAGAAAACTGAAAATACTTGTTATTGAAAATAGTACAAAACACTTACAGCAGTAGTAATAGTTAATACAAGATCTCAGAACAGGTTAACAATTACAAAACTTGAACTAGTCCTAGTTACAAGGTTTGTAGGGAACAAGGAATTCTCTCAAAGAAGGCTTCTAGGGAAAGAAAACTCTCTCTAGAGAAAATTCTGAAGTAAAAAGCTTATCTCCAAACTTGTTTTAAACTTAAGGGACAACCCCTCTTAAATAGGCAAAATTCGGAGGTGTCATGAACAGTAACGGATGAACAATGTCGGGTGAATAGTGATAGATGAATAGTAAAAGTGAATATTTCTTCTTTTGTCTTCAATCTTTGGGGAATCCTACGAAGGATGTGTAGATATAATTGGCCTTCTTTTGACTTCAACCTTTGGGGAATCCTACGGAGGATATGTAGAGATAATTGTTGTCCTTTTGTGCCAATAATACCAAATGAGCACCATTATTTGGGAATCTTCAGAAGCACCATATTGGTGGGAAATAGGCTTTGAGTAGTGGTAAATATTGAAGTGTTTTGGCCGTTGTACAGGCCAGACAAATAGGAGAATCAATACCAATCTTCCGCCAAATCTGGGATATCTTCAAACAATTCCGGATTGTAGGGGATTTCAGCAACATATTCTTCAAAAATATTGTAGCATTTTGGCCTTTATGGAAGCCAAATAAATAGGGGAATCAATAGTAACAATAGTATTGAAGTGTTTTGGCCGTTGTGCAGGCCAGACAAATAGGAGAATCAATACCAATCTTCCACCAAATCCGAGATATCTTCAAACAGTTCTGGATTGTAGGTGATTTCAACAACATATTCTTCAAAAATATTGTAGCATTTTGGCCTTTATGGAAGCCAAATAAATAGGGGAATCAATAGTAACAATAGTAGTAGCCTAGGGAAGCTACTCATTAATCAGTGGAAGGAGCATCAGAAGTATAACCATCATAAGGATCCCATGGAGCATTATCATCACATGCATGCTCATAATAGGTAGCATATTTATTACATAATCTGCAATATAAAAGTGGCTCAAACCTTGGAGTTTTTCCTGGGATGAGAAGACTTCTCAGATTAGGATGATCTACTATATGTAAGTGAACAAGGGCATTAGCATAGCGTTTGGGACCAAAAACAGGGATTCTATCTGTGCTTCCTATGAAATGATAATTTTTCCATAGATTTTGAGCAACTTCAAGCATTTGATTATTAAAATAATTTCTCCAACATTTTGCAAGAGTAAAAGGATCATCGAAGGACAAGTGGGAATTTCCTTCAAGCCATTGTCCTTGATGGGTGTGACCGTTAATGAGAATGAGATGCTTTAAGGGTTGGACATTCATCCAGTTATCTCTTTCCCATTCTGGCAAAGTGCTCCAACATCTGATGGAAACAAAAGGTCTAGTGGAAGAGTTTTCAAAACCTTTAATAGCAGTTTGAATAATCTGTGAAAGTTGACTGGCTTGTTTATGGCTTGTTAATTTTATGAACCTAATGAAGCCATATTCAAACATTTGGGAAAGCCAACTAGGATTCCTATCATCATCATCATCTGAATCTTCATCAGTAAAATATGAACCATCATCATAATTAATCAGGAGACCAGCAAATGGATGTTTCTTTTCATACACTCTGAGACTACTCCCAAAGTGTTCTTCCCATTCAAGCTGAAGAAAGACATTATCACCTTCATCTAATTCATCAGGATTAGGAATAGTGGCAGTAACAAGTTTCTTGAAATACCTAAACCATAGGTCAAAAGACCTAAACATAGCCTCGCATTCCAAAATACGGAATCGTATATTTGAAGGCAAGTTGGCAACAACACTTCTTAACATAGATTGGGTCTTAAGACTCAATCTAGCATAATCAGTGCCCATTATAGTCTCTTTATCCATTGAATGGATTTCCTCTTTGCCAAAGATTTGACTAATGTAGGCTTTAAGACGGCTTTTAAGACCCTCTTTTTCTGAAACAGAGGTATTTTCTAAAGTAAGGTTATTTTCTGAAACAAGGTTATTTTCTGAAACAAAGTTGTTTTCTGAAGCAAGATTATTTTCTAGAACAAGGTTATCATAGTGGTTCATATAAGCCTCATTTTGAGCAGTAAGGTTAACAAGGTGGATTTCAAGGGCTCTGAGGATATTTTGAAAATATTATGGTGGTTTTTGGTAAAAGAAAATTGAAGATTATCAAGAATGAATTTAATAGAATCTGGTAATTCTGAATAGGTTCCATTGTGGAATTGTAAATTTCTTGACAAAACTTCCTGTAAAGTAATAAATATATCACCATTGGAATATGTCACCTCTGCCAGGACAAATTCCTGAAGGGATGTTAATCTACTGGATTTTACTCCAGAAGATGCGCCTTCATGCATTACAAAAGGTTGTCCCGCTGGGAGCCTTTTGTCTTAAGAATAGCCTTGTGCTGGTGCTTTTCCCTTGTTCTTCCCCTTTATCGAGGAAGTCATAATAATCCACTTGTGGTATAAGTATTAGTATTATTCCACTTATTAGTGGTATTTATCCACAAAGCATTCTCTGATTCCTGCGAAGAAACGTTGATAATATTAGAACAGTTGATAGTACTTAACATTTTGGTATTATGAATATTACCTTTAAAATCATCTGTGAAATATTGGCAAAAACTCATCATTAGTTCTTGAATAAGTGTATTCATGGGGGAGTCTTCTTCATAAGACAGATTATCAATATCGATTTCAAACTTTGAAGCAAATTTGAATTTTACTTTTTGTCCAAATAGATTAGTAGTAATTTCATCATGTTCAACAAGAAAATGATACAAAGCATTTATAAATGGCATACCAAGAATCACTTTATTAGTCATGTTTTTAACAAGAACAGAAGGGATCTTGAAACAGACATTATCATGATAAACATGAGCATTATTTAATTCATATCTAATCTTCATTTGGGAACCATTAGCAGAAACCAATCTTTCAATGGATTTTTCAAAATATTTTGAAGGAATTAATCCTTCTTGGATATAGTTCATATCCGCACCAGAATCAATCATAACAACAACAGTAAAATGATAATCATGAGAAACAACAATTTTAACTTTTGTACACCATTTTGGAGGAAGCAATTTATTAACAAGACTAAGTTGAGAATTATCAACAATACCTTTATCAGAAAGAAGAGTCTGTTGACTGGATTCATCTCCATCTTTGTGCTCATCTTGTTCGTTATCAGATTTATTAAGATTTTTATCAATTTTTAACATTATCAATTCTTGTTTGAGATTATTGTTATCATTTTTAATGCTTTTATACTCATGTTTTAATTCGTTAATCTCTTATTTAACAACATTAATTTCATGTTGAAGATCATTAACAGTCAATTCTTTGGATTTCTTTTTATTAAATCTTTCCAAAGTTTCTTCAAAACTTATAGTTGATTTTAGTTTTTTACCAGTTTCATCTTTTATCAATTTTTTCTTAAACTTATCCAAATATTCTTTTTGTAATTCAGGATTTCGAATTTGATTTATCAGTTGAATTATTAATTTTTCATCTTCTTCACTCTTAGTGGGAGCATTAACAGAATTAATAACATTGTAGCAGGAATCTCTACAACCAATTTTAATATTAGGAGAATCAGAAGAATCATCAGCAAATTGATAACAAGAATCAGATGAAGAAGAAAAATCATCTTCTAAAGAATCAGACGAGTTGTTTGATTCAAGGATTCTAAATAATTCTTCTTGCTCTTTATCATCAATATTTAACATGTTAAACTTGTTTTTCAACTTACTAGGTTTTTGCTTACAATCTTTACTAAAGTGTCCAGGTTTACCACAGTTAAAGCATTTACCTTTACCTGATTTCTGTTTATCATATTTTTTAGAAACATTTTTCTTCTTAACATAGAAATCATTAGGTTTAACAAAGTTGTTTCTGTATTTTTTATATTTTTTATGGCTTTTATCATGTTTTTTACTTTTTTTTCATGGAAGGAGCAATAGGAGGCAAACCATATTGTTCACAGAAATTACGCATTTCATATTTAGCTTTTCTTTTATTCTTTCATTGGTGTTTTAACAATTTTTCATCATTACACATATTGATACCAAGTTTTTTAATAGTGCTGAAAATATCACCATAGGTTAAATTATCATAATCAATAGAATCATTTTTACCCAGTAACTCTTGTTTTACCTTATGAGCAAAGATAGGAGGCAAATTGTCAATAAACTTTTCTTTCCAATAAGGCTTGTGGCAATTTTTTCGGAGCATCACTCTGGAAGTAAAAACATCTTGATACCATTTGTAATCAGACATAGTAGGAAAACTCAAATTATTTAAATAGTCAGAAACACGAGATGAAATATTGGATGGAGTACCAACAAAATGTTTGAGAATAGTATAGATCAGGGTATTAACACTGTCAGGAATACCGCGACCAATACTTTCATCAAAAATAGGCAAACCTTCATCACTCTTTTTAACAGCATGTTTAATAGACTCTCTGGATTCTTCAATGATGTATGAATCCCACCATCCACGAATAGTACCAGAAAAACCAATAACAAGTAAATTAACAATTTCAGGTTGATCAAGATCATGGTTATTTTGATAAGCAATGCCAACCATAGACATATGACTCATTCTATTAATGATTTTTTGCTCAAACAAACCATCAATGTTCCATTCATAAAGCTTATCAGCAAAAACAGAAAACTGTGTTTGAAATGATCTTTCTTCAAACTGCATATCAGAAGGAGTGGGTTTTGAATACCAGTTCTTTGTAAAAGACATGGGTTTTGAATTTCCAACAAATCTTTTAATTTCTGGTAAATCATCATCAAAAATCCTTTTTGCAAAAACAAAAGAAACAATATCAAAATTTGTATTTTCTTCAGAAACAATTTTATTTTTAGAAATAGTTCGAGCAGCTGGAGTACTCGTAGTGGTTCGAGCAGCCGGAGTACTTGTATAAGTACCCTCAGTTTTAACTTTTAAATCAGAAAGCATTTTTTTAACAATTTCAAGAGTCTTGGACTGAGAAGTTTTAAACATAACTTTTTCTCTTTAACTGGGTAAATATATCAAAGGTTTATCAATTTTAACAGATTTTTCAAAAACAGGTTTTTCTACAGAAATAGTTTTTTTAACAATTTTTTCTTCAATACGATCAAGCTGTTGACCAATAATATGCAAAGATTCATTAGTAAAATTGTTTTGTTCAATAAGACTAACAATGGGAGTTTCATCATCAGCAATTTTGAAAGGAGAGGCCTTGACTTCTTCCTTCTTAGTAGTTATCAAAATTGTTTCAAGAGGAGGATGAGTAGACTTAACAATGGTTTTATTTTCTTTTACAAAATTTGATTTTTTTATCATATTTAAATGTTGTATTGAAACTTCATCTTTTGAAACATAATGGTTTTCAAGAAAATCAAAAAACAAAATATGTTTTTTCAATTGATTCATCTTTTCTAACCATTTTCTCTTAACACAGTCTTTTTCAGACTGAGCAAAATTATTTTGGAAATATTTCCTTTTGTTTCTGTTTTTAGAAAGCATAAATTCATCATACAAAGAAACCATATCAACTTCAAAGCTTTCATCCAAAACAGTCAAAACTCTTAATTGATTTTGGTAAACACGATTTTCAATAGGAGGAAAATCATAATCAGATGGACAAACAGATTTAGTGTCATCTTCTTCTTCATTAGCCGTTTTGCCATATGGAGAGGAAGATTTTGCTTTGGTGGAGTAAAAAGGAGTGCTAATTTGGGATTTATCACTTGAAACACCTTTCATCTTTAAATCAGTGGGTTTTTCAAGACTCTTTTGCAAAAATTCATTGAGATCTTGGTCTCTTTTTGAAATACTTTCAGATCCAGCAAAGGAATGTCTTCCTTCGTTGATCCTCAAAGGTGGATTGTTTTGAAAACTTATTTTAACAGTACCATCAAGATATTGTTGAATATGAGTGAGATCTAGCTCATCAAAAACAGGTTTAGCAGGAGGGGATTCTTGTTCCAACAACCAATCATTAGGAAGCTTAACATCTTGCCATTGAATCATTTTTGAAACTTGAATTTTAGCATTAGGGGTTGAACATTGAATTAACATGGTTTTACCAGAAGGTTCTTTTGGAATCCTAGCACCAGGGTTTATTTGAGTACCCAACAGTCTATAATAAATGCGATAAATCAAAGCAAAAGGCTTTCTACCTTCTTCCATGTGATAACCATATGAAGCAATGTTCAAAGTTAAAGCTTTAACAATATTAGGATCATCCAAAGCAAGAGTGAGATCAGGGTAACAGTTAAAATAAACAGGACCATCATACATAGAAGCAGTAATCATACCAAGAATGCTATCTTTAAAGATCTTAAATCTAGCATTCTTAAACACATAAGAACAGAAGCATTAATACCTTTCAAGTGAGTGGTTTAATAGCAACTTGAACCATACCAATATGCAAATAACTGAATTTTTTAGCAGTAATGAATTCATTAATATTTCTTTTAGAAAACAAGCAGCATTTTTCATGAACTTTTGAAATAGAGAATATTTGTTCAACAGTTCTAGCTTTATAAGCAAAATGAAAAGCACTTTCAACAAAACTAGTTTTAGTATCAACTTTAGGAATATTCCATTTACGAAGATTAGGGATCAACTCATTATCATCTATAGTGTGATCTTCTTCATTTACAATATTAGGAAGACAATTAGTCCTGGAGCTGACAGAGGAGTTGGATCTCCACAACCTATCCATACTATACTTGGTTCAACACTCAATTATCATGTTTTTCTCACAACCGTTGCATTTCGTAACATATACCCTAACCAACCTTATACCTCTCATGTCCTACACGCCCTCTCAGGCTCAAACGGGCCTTACAGTTCGGTTCTAGGAATTCCTTTATGACTAGGATGGCACCAACAACAATAAGAAGGGAAGACAACAATGGAGTATCAAAGTTTCAGGTAGACACAGACAGAGAGACAGAGAACGCAACCACACTATCACTGGCCAGAAAAGAGTGGCTTTGATACCATAAAGAGGGAAGGACACCAAGATGGAGTGGAAGCACAGTAATAATATATGCTGAATGTAATGTAAAATAACAGTAATAATATATTTATATATGAGCCTCAATTGTGATTAAACAACTCTTTTTGGGATATAGCCCAAAGGTAGGTATAACTTTTTTCTTAGGTCATTACAAATGGTATAAGAGCCAACCTAGTAACCTCATGTGGGCTTGAACCCCACAATGAAGACCCCCACGAATACGTCAATGATATAAGTGAAGAAGATTTTGATGCCCCATATTGAATTGAATTAGTTGATTGTGTGTATGAATGTATGAGTTGAATCCCACATCAGGTATATACTAAGTTAATCTAAACTACATAAAAAATTGCAAGGAGGCTCTATTGTGACAAGATTAATCTTTTTAGTATAGAACTGAAATGTGGCTAACACTTTTTCTTGGGTCGTCACACCTTTAATTTAATTGTAGCAAAATACAAAGCTAAACATAATCTTACAATAAAAATGTATTATATTTGACATTGTTCAATATTCTACTTAAATACAATAAAGCTTGTTATATGCATAGGCTTCTTCCTTATCTTAAGCCAAAAGATTGCTAAAGGAATCCTGAATGGTTGGGATGTAAAGCATCAATGGGTAAAGCATTAAATATTTTCTAGTGTTCGTGAGCCTTTAATTGAAGCAATGGGAAAAGTACTTTTGTTTTTGGTACCGTATTTTGTGAGGTTTAGGCTCTAATCCACACGAATGGGGTGGAGTCGTGTTGGTGTCTCTCAAGAGACAATGGAGATTTTTATTGTTGTTATCATCCCTTCTAGGTCAAGGATTTTACAATGGAATTGCAATTTATTTAATTGAAAAAAAATAAGAAAACCAAAAATTAAAATGATAGATTATTGTTATTGAAGATTTGAAAAATAGTACATCTCTTTGATAATAACTAGAAAATTACATTTTTTTTGTCCTAGATACAATCTAAGACAACGTACAACGCTTTGATTCCTAGTTACAATCTAGAAAGAGAAGATTATAAGGATAGGTCAAATGTACTAACCCTGAATCAAAGTTTAGAGGCCAAATTATAGGATTAGGAATGTGTTAGGCACCCAACATTCTTGATGAAACTAGTCTTCTATATTGTGGTGGCCAATAATCATATCATATCATTCAGGAGTTTATATCATCCAAAACATGTGATTGCAAAGATATTGAAACAAACAAGAGCATGTTGAAACCTTATTCTAGGCATGCATAGATATATATTGAAAGAGATGGTGAATATGTATGTGATGTGATAAACCCTAATCTTAAGAGCATGTGAACATGATATATTGAAAAACCCCTAATATAAGAGCACGTGGAAATGATGTTGAAAATGAAAAACCCAAATCGAAGGGCATGTGAACATATTATTGAAATTGAAAAACCCCAATTAACGCAAAGACTACGAACATTCTAGATCTAACATGCTAGCAATCAAGAACAAGTGAAAAAACTAGAAAATGGATGTGCTTGAATCTAAATAGATAGGGTATAAATTAAAGGAAGGTTTAGAAACCTTAACTTCATGCAGTAGCACTCCAAGCTTAACAACACCTCTAGAGGGGGATTCGTTAGCAAGAAGTTGGTAGTTTGTGACCAGGAGATCCAAACTATCCCTTCTAATGAATTGAGACTAGGAGGTCCAAGACACCAAAGACACCTTCCTACTAGTAACTCTAAAGAAGAGGGATAGAGGGAGAGAGAAATTTCAATTTGCTAGGAAGCTCTGAAAATTTCTTGATTTTCTAAGATACTCGGTGTGTTTTTGAACTATTGGTGAAAGGGGAGTATTTATACTAGGAGTAGGGGAGCTAGGGTTAAGTCTCTACGCAATGTGGGACTTAGGAGAATTAAGGTTTTTGAGAAAAAAAAATGTAG
The DNA here is from genome assembly GCF_001633185.2 of Quercus lobata. Classification (NCBI taxonomy): domain Eukaryota; kingdom Viridiplantae; phylum Streptophyta; class Magnoliopsida; order Fagales; family Fagaceae; genus Quercus; species Quercus lobata. The sequence continues at coordinate 24,454,856 of NC_044908.1, read as the reverse complement.
GAACCAAAATTAACTTGTGTGGGGAGCAAGCCAAACTGAAAATATGGATATTCTGTCCCAGATCCTCTAGATCTTTTCCTTTTTCACTCCACCTATTTCCATTTTCAATTGAGATCTGATATCCTCCAACTTTTAACTTCCTTTTCTAATTTTCTTGGTCCTTAAGGTCAGAAAATTTATTCCAAAAAGGTTTAAAAAATTAATTATTCAATCAATTTTCGCCTATTCTATCGAGAATTAATAAATGCTTTGACTTTGGATTAAATTGGGTGCATGCAACCTCACCATAAAACCTATCCTCAGCCAATAGAATTATTACACATCATTTAATTTATATTGGACTAAAATTAGACCAATTAAAAGCAGGAGATCATAATCAGCTACGGTTGGGATATAATTTATGCAAGTGCACCTTATTGTTAAAACTTGTTTGCTAGATATCTTTTAATCCAATCATCCGATTAATGCTCATGAATTGTCATTTTGATTGTTATTATCTCAAGATTTAGTTTATGAAAATTATTTGGAGACCAAATTGTCAAAACTGCAGTCATACCCTAGAGACATTAGATGGTGATGACATGCAATGCAATGCAAGTGAGGTTAAATGAGACTTGCAAAATGGGGTGTTTTCACATTTAAAGAAAATATTCATAAAAAATTTATTTGGCCTAAAAACCTTTGTCATTCCTTTTAATTATTTGGAGTCTTAGTTTGTAAAATAGTTTTAGCTTCTTTTTTTTTTATCAACTTTTATACCTCACTTGTGGGCTAATAAGCTTAACAAATTCCTAATAATAGCTTAAAAGTACAATATTATCTTAGTTTTGGTAAACATTATCATATCTATTTTTTGTGTATTCCCACACTTGCAAGTAAATATGAGAGTTTGCAAGTTTTTTCTAAAATATACCCATTATGTGTATTTTTGTCTTGTAAGAGAATTAAACTAATGAGCTAAGTGTGCAGACTTGAAGTCAAGAGAATCCAGGGATAAATATCAATTGAGAAGTGGCTTTTGAAGAATTTAATGAATCAAATATGTGTGGAAACATAAAAGGAAAGAGAGAAATTCGTTTGAGCTAAAGTTGGAAAAAATCTTGACATGGAAATATTCTAACTAGTTTTGTCATTTTGGCATTACATTTTTACTCTGATGTAGAATTGACTTCATTCTTATGGCCACGAAAAGAGGACTTTGAGATCTAAAACTTTGTACTTTACCAAAACTTTAGAATTTGCTGTTTTAAATCCTAAAACCAACCTGGAAGTTGACACACTATAAAAAGGGGAATTGACATTTTTTATTTTCCTTTCTAGGAGCATATGTTTTAGGGCTTTGAATGTTATACATATTAAAGGGATACAAAGGCAGCCACATTTTTTGGTTGCTAAAAAACCTTATTCTACATCAATTTTGAGAGTTTTTATTTTCTATGGAAGCTTAAGAACCTAAGCTAGAGTTAGGGGTGAATCTTCAATGCTGTAAGCTATCCACTTATCAATCCAAACACGTTTTTCATGTTTTGATTATTGAAATCAATTGTTCACTTTTCATAATTGTTTTATTAGATTGATATTTAATTTCTAATTCTTTCATAATTCTATTCTTGAATCTTCTTATTGTTAGAATAGGGTTTTATAGTCTCTCTAGTAAAACGTGATAATTTTGTAAGATTTTACTTTTGCCATAGTATCATCTCTAGGGTATGCAATGTTCTTGAGTTTTTCTTGCAAAGTTATTATTTTCTAGATTAAGTTATTGAACAATTGATGAATACAATAAACTAAAGAGAGTTTTATTAATAAAGCTTATTTAAAATTCTTCCAATCAAATAGTTTGTTTTTACTTACTCGATTGTATTCTAAATTGGATTGGTAGTGGATTCTTAACAATATTGGTGGATAAACCCTAATGACCTAGTGATTTTAATTATTGAATTTTACCAAACTTTCTTTGTCCTGGTTTCAATTATATTTTTTACATATATTATTGGTGCTTTTGACATGTTCTTATTTTCCTTTTCTCTATGGATCAACAACCTTAGCTACACTACAATTTCCGTTACAAAATTGGACAACATCAATTCTCTTCCCTTATTCTAAAGGAAAATTGCAAGGAATTCATTTTTATTGATTTTTTCTCATTCATAAAAAGTTTTATATTTTTTTTCTAATTCTTGAAGATGGTAATTGAAGTCTTGGGTCTTAACTATGACACACACAAACATGTGTGTATCTTATAGTAACTTTTAGTTCTTTTTCATTTTTCAATATTATATATGTGAGTACTTTTTAATAAGTTTTTGGAAAAGAAACTTGAAAGTTTTAATTTAATTTATGATTCTTATTAGTATGAAAGTTTACATGTAATGCACCTATAAAACATAAACATATACATAAATTTATGTTTATAAATGTGTATATAAGTGTGTGCGTGTTCTATGAAATATATGCTTCAATAATAATTAAATATGATTATGAAATATTAATCTAAAAGTGGGTTCAAGATAGTTCAAATTATTATCGAAATTGTTGAACTAGAAGAGCACTTAAAGGTGAAATTAATGAGATAAATGCTTGTAAGATATTATTTAAAATTAGAAATAACTTGGCTAAGATATTATTTAAAATATCAGACCAAAACTATCAAAGTATTTCCCTATCAAATATGGGTTAAAGAAGATTTTTCAATTTGTCTTGATTGCACCTCAGGCCAAAATTGGTCCAATCCCGCTTATTCTAGATACTGAAATTTATGAGGAGAGATTCCTTACTCTAGGAGGAGAAGCTGTTGCTTTTTTTATAAAACTCAGTAATACATTGGCATTGTTGGTATCCCTCCTTGATGAAGAGAAAAAAGAAATGAAGAATTACTCAATCTTTTTGTTCGTAGCAATTATTGGACTCCTAGGAGTACTAAAATTCGTACCAAATCATAGAAAGAGAGAAACAAAGAGGAGGGCTTTACTGATCCCTAGAGGAGGCAAGAAATTTAAGTCAAAGGAGGTTTTTCATTATAATGGGCCCCTATGGGTTATTATTCAATTCTAAGAGGACAATTTAGAGATTATGACATTCTGTTTCAATATTTTACATTTTTTGTATTTTTTTTTTAGTTTGTCATACTTTTTAGGACTAGTGATGATGCAATACAAACTTTCATCTTGTCTCATATTTGTATAGGTTTTCACTAATGAAATTTTCTATTTTTCCAAAAATGAATGTTAGAATGCTTCTTTGGTATTTTCTGTTCTCAATCAACATGGTAGAGAGCAACCTTACCTCTCTCTCTCTCTACGTAATGTCTTAGTTGTATGTTCCATGCATGCATTTATAGTATGTATATGTCTATGTATATTCTCTTTGGTTTCATATATGGAGTTGGCTCAGAACAGGGGAACTGTGGTCTGCTATAGCAGACATAGGAAAGTTAGAGTTCTCTTTGTTTATCTTAAAAAACCTCTAACCATGAATGGGGGAACTTATCAATTCCAGTTTCGCCTATCATTCAAGAAATTTTAGCCATAAAATTTTTTAAAGCAATGGAGGATAAATTAGTTTCTTTGTCTAATCCAAAAAGCCATAATAGCAATATTCCTAGTGTAGGGGCCTTTTTTGTATGATATGGTATATTGGGCTGCCTTCTGCGGTAATGGGCTGGGCTGCCTCCTACGGTGATGGACCCTAGTGTTTCTGAGTAAAGGAGTTGGCGCCGGTCCAATTGTAACTCAACTTGGGCCGGTTTGTGCACAAACTTATGCCTTGTCCGCCAGGAGCAAATTTACGGTAAGCAGAACTGTGGCAGACGAGTTACAGCAAGCAGATATAATAATAACTACAACAGAGTACTTTGACTTATTTAAATAAATGGCTACGCATTCCCTGCTAATAAAGTATGATTACAGTCATAATGATATTATTCACAAAGAAAAATGAAGAAAATAATACTAGCTAATTTAAATGGGCATAAATTAAGTTTTAAGCTTAGTCTGCCGCAGCAAAGCCAAAGAGAAAAGAGCGCCTCTTCTCAATGCAAATAAACCCCAGGAAAAGAATCCTGCCGTGGGGATTAATGGATTTGAGGGAGTCGGACCTGAATGGTTGTTGCCCAAAAAGAAAAGAGTCCTTGTTTACGTTTTGGAAGAAGGTAAAATTTGAAGGGGGAGAGAGGGAAACCGATCTATGGGTGCATGCCTTATTGAACCAACTCTCCTTTTTCTTAGTTTTCCTTTCTTTTCTTTTTTGTTTTCTTCTTGCTCTGTTTTTTCCTTTCACTCCCCAAAAAATATACTCTGTTTTCGATCCCCCCTACAGGGCACGGCAAAAGCCTTTTTATAGCGCCTGTCGTGGCTAGTTTTTTACCGTTTTGCCCCTTAACCGCCTTTGTCTGGTCTGGGTGTACTTGCCGACCACCAGGACTGTGCGACATCCACTCTCGCCAGACAGAGGCGGGTTTGTTTTGTTCCTCTGTATACCGTAACATTTCTTCATGCCACGGTATTAATGCTTTCTCTCTCTACTCTCAGAGCATGCACCCAACGGTTCCCCCTCAAACTTGCCTCTTTTGGATGATCTATCATCCCAGCAGGACGTACCTCCCAAAAGAGGCTTGGGCAGGAACCATAAATAGATCTTTTCCCCTCTCCCCACCACCAAACCATACCCCCTTTACCTCTTACCTCTGACCCATGGCCCCACCATGTCCTATATTGGCTGGGTACAGGCTGGTGGTGCCTGGGCCTTGTGCGTGCTTCCCTTTCAAATTTGTCTAAGAGTCTGCCTGCTGCTCATGCGTCTGCCACGACCTGGAGACTCTCCATCTGCATTTCCTGGCCTTTCATGTGGGCTTTCCTTTGGTTTTTCGCTCGACTCAGGACCTGGGCTTCGTATGATGATGTGCCTTACATTTCTTTGGCCCACTTTTGATTTTCTTTATTGCCTACCACGTTGAATTGTTATTCCTTCCGTAATAACTTAATCCTGTTGGACCTCTTTTTTGGTCCAACCGTTTATCCCTTTTCTTAGTGGCCTGTCATGGGCACTGTTTTACTTTTACTCATGGGCTCCTATGTCCCTTTGGGCTTTCCTTTGGGCATCCATGGCCCGATTGCTTTCTTTGGGCTTCCTCGGCCCGTTTGCCAATTCCACACTCCCATGGGCTTTTTACTAACTTCATTGGGCTTCCCCGACTCAATAACCCTATCCTTATCTTTGGGGTTCATGGGCCTGCCATAAACCCCTTACTCTTTTAGTTTGCATTGCCTTAGGCTTGCGGCGGCCCTTTTCTCACTTTTCTACCTCATACTCTGCTCATGGGATGCTATTTCTTTCTTTCCTGACTTCTTTGAGCCCGCTTGCTTCTTCAAGACCCATTTATTTATTTGTTGGGCCTATGATCCATTATTCTTGCCGCTTGGGCCTAATGGGTTTTTTGCTATTTACCTTCCCAATTCTTTGTGGCCCTCATTATTGGGCTTTTCTGTCTGCCTGGGCTTCCGCAAATGGCCCTCAACACTTAGGAAAAATATGATTCTGCAGAAGTTAAGGACGAACAACCAATTCTACAAGAATAGTTAACAACATACACTATTTTCTATTTTATATCTTGATAATTCTCTATAATTATAATTTATTAATTTTATTTCTACTACTTGATAGAATCTCTTCTATATTTCCATAGATTACTAGAATGAGAATAGTTGCAAACAAACCATATATAGCATCAAAACATATTATTCACTTGTTAGATAAGGAAACTAACATTATTTGAGGTAGCACACTAATTTTACTAGCATTTCCAAATAGGCATGTCTCCATTCTAGGTGCAACTAATATTAAAAGTAGACTTGCCAATAATGAGCTCAAGAAAGACACTCTATATTGTTCATGGACAATGATGTTTTAGTTTATATGTAAGTATTTACTAACTTTTTTTTCCAAAAATATTAAGCATGTGTATGGTTAGGTTTATGTTTATGTTCCTAATATACACACATATGAAGTAAACTTTAATTGTAATTAAAATTAGAGGTAATTACATCAAACTTATTTGTGGTTTGGCCGAAATTCACTTTACCAAACCATGGTTTAAAAGTTTTCACTTTACTCACCTTAGGTAAGCTCTGTTTGTCTACCATAACCCATCTCTGTCAAAAATGGGACAAATATGTATTTGTGCTCTAATTTTAAGTCTCTCTCCCAAAAAAAAAAAAAAAAAGAAAAAGAAAAAGAAAAACAAGATCAAAAAATGTCATTTGTTAAAAATGTTCAAGGAATTTCTTACCATTAGAAACTTAAGAGTGGCACAAGAACCGAACCCCATCTCTTCAATATTAACCTCCAAATTCATTTATGACACACCCATTTACCACCTTAAGTGTAGACTCTACACCATAACCAAAACACATTTATGAATGAGAGCAAAAGGTGAGCTAGCACCATGAGGCTGTAGACGAGGAAGACAATGGCTATTGTTTCTCTTTCTCTCTCTAATTTCTCTTTATATGGCTGAAAGTTTCCTTCTTTGTTTGGTTTTATGCAATGGCAGCACCACGTTATGCTTAGGGTGTTCCCAAGAACACTCTGACCTAAAAATATATATATATATATATAATTAAAATTTTTTTATTTGTTTACTCTTAAAAAAAATTAGGAACACCCTCAAATTATAAATAAATAAATAAATAAATTATTTGTTCTACTTTCAAGAAAAAAAAATTGTAACAGAGCTCTCAAAAAAAAAAAAAAAATGGATGACAAGCCCAATAGATTACAGAAGTAGCAAACCCATAGATTCTCCAAAAAAAAAAAAAAAAAACAATAAAAAGCAAATCACTAAATCAAAAACCTCAAACCAATAAATCATAAATCATAATCACTAAAGGCTAAAGCAAACCTAAAGACAGAGCAACGCCCCTCTAGAGCAGATCATTCCAGTCCAAAGCACATCGCCGCCCCTCTAGAGCAGATCGGTCCAGTCCAAAGCAATAGACGGAGATCGGTCACGTTGTCGTCACTCACTCGCCCCTCATCAGAGATCGCTCGTCAGTCGTCACTGCCTCAGCCTCAGCCTTCAGGCCTCCCTACTCCGGTAGTGCTCCCTCAAGGTATTTCATTTCACTAACTTCTCTCTCTTTTTCTCTCTAACTCTCTCTCAATCTCTCACTCTCTCTCTCTTTATCTAAATTATCTGAAATCACTGTCTCTCTCCCTCTTTATTCTTTAAGACTAACTTTAATACTTTATCTGATTCTGTGATTTGCTAAATTGCTGAAGCTTTAACTTTATTAATATTTGGCTTTTTTTGACTTTTTGAATTTGGTTTTATCTTATCTGTTGGTGTTGGTGTGTGTTGCTGTTGGTGTTGGTGTGTGTGTTGCTGTTGGTGAGATATTAATTGTCTTTTAGTGTAATGTGTATTGTGATTTGTGATTATGAAATTCTCTGATTGGCTGGAATGTGTAATGTGCACATGGCTGGCTCTTTTAGTGTAATGTGCACATGTAATGTGCATATGGATGTGTGCTAGTGCAACTAATAAACAATAATTTATTAACCAATAATTAATTGGGGAAAGCAGCTAGTAAACAATATTTAATAATTTAATTAACCAATACATTATAAAAGACAAACAAATTAAATTATGTAAGGCTAAATAACAATTAATAATTTTATAATTAATGAAACAACTAAACAACAATAATTAATAATTTTATTAATATTTCAAATGAATATATAGTTTATTATATAGGTACCTTTGTTTATTTCTTTTCTTTTCATTTTTTTTTCCTTTTGTGGTTTTTCGGTGTACAGATTGCAATTTTTTTTTGGTTTTAAGAACTTTTTTTCTTTTTAAAGCACAAACTTCATGCCGGCCAAATCTTGAATTTCGGCCGGTATTTACCAAAATGTCCCAAAACACCCAAAATAAACTGAAATGACCCGAAATTTTTTCAAAGTGGAATAGGAACACCCTGAACAAAATTCCTGGAGCCGCCACTAGTTTTATGATTGGTTTTCTCTTAATTGATTTAAGGATTGGGTTTTCTTCTAGTGATAGGGATTTGGTGATTTTGATTTGGGTTTGCAAAATCAGTCTTTGCAAAATGTAAATTATAAGATTATTTCAAAGACAAATCCAGGACAAATTGATCAAATATGGGAGAAGTGGGTCTCGTTCAAATATGAGAGAGACTACCATATTATTGTTACTAGAGTGGAAGTTGGATCACTCTGATAAGGACTGTACCATATGGTTACGTAGGAAATTGACCTCAAAGCCTGAAGAACAACAATATGGCTCATGCCTACACCAAGATTATCGGGGTGAATTGTTGGCGGTAAACATGGAATTCAATTCCCTGCATGAAGTGCACGTGAGTTTTTGTGATGATTTGGCTTATGAAATCTCCAGCCCACGCAGGCATAAGTGACCGATGTAGTGAATGAGACTATTAGCCCATCAAAACAAAGAAAAAGCCTAGGGAGACAACCAATACCGTGGGGAATACCATTTTAAGGTTATTGTCAATTTGGTTTCTATATTTTGATAGCAGTCAATTTGGTTTATGTTATTTTCAACTTGCCATCAATTTTAGTTAGTAAGTTAACAATATGAACCAAATTGACTAAAAGTTGAATATAAGAATGACCAAATTAACTGCTAAAAAAATATAGGGACAAAAATAGTATTTTCGTCAAAAAAAAAATAATTATTTCTAGCTCCCATGAAAAGCACAAGAACAGCTGGGAATCTAATATAATTTCAACGGGAAGAATTACATCATGGCCATGTACTAAAGAATAAGGTGTAGTAAGATGTTTTGAAGTTCGATAAGCCCACGTGACTTCTGACAATAAGTTGTCCTCAGTTCAAGGGATTGTTATGGATGACTTTGCTTGTATTATTCTTTCTTTATTTTATGAGTGGACTCAGGCTGGCTACTGGCTTGTGCATGATATGGGATAGAATTCAAAAGTGATAGTTTGTGATAATCTTTTAAATATTGGATTACATCCCCTTCATTAATGCAAAAGGACATGACTTAGGTATAGTACTTAGGTGCTATTCCTTAGGTTTTACTCAGTGGCGGAGCCAGGCATTTATCTTTGGGGGGGCCATATGTAATTTTTTTTTTTTTGGTATATGAAATGTAAAATAGTAATATACAATACTTTATAACTCAATTTTTTCTCTTTTATTTGTTGAGATAATTGTTAAAATACCTATATGTTCATTTTAAAGATAATGAATGTTTAATTATTGTAATTTGTTTACACATATATTTATAGATATTATTTTTTTTAAATGAAAATTATATTTACTTTTAAACTTTCTTAAATATGTATGTATATTATTAGGTATAGGGGCCAAAATAATAAGGTTATTTAAAAATTATCAAATTATTTAAGATATTTTCAAAAAAATTAATTAATTTTTTCAAAAATTTTGGGGGGGCCTAGCCCCCCTTGGTCATCAAGTGGCTCCGCCACTGGTTTCACTCTTAAGATTCTGTCATGTGGATTTTTTCTCATGAAATTGAAGTGTAATTTTTATTTAAATAGTCACATGGCTCAATCTTAAGTGGGGAACCTAAGAAACAGGATCTAATATATTGTACCTAAGTTTTGTCCAATGCAAAAAGTGACCAGTTAGGTCATTTGTTCAAAGAAGTGCAGATAGAGTGTGTGTTTGTATTCAGCTTCTGCGTTTTCCTGCTGCGTTTTGTTCCTTTTTTTTTTTTCACGCGTTTTGGGATATTGCGGTTACTGTTCAATGAACAGTAACCGCAAATGTTGACTTTCTGCAGTGAACAGTGCATATATGCACTGTTCACGGACCCACAAATTTCATTTTTTATATTTTTTCATTAAAAATGGGTCTCACAGTACTATTCACACATTTAAAAATTATTTTGCTACAGTGTTTTCAGTTTCAGTAAAATAAGTTCTATCTAAACACACCCAGAAAATCGTCTAGGCTACAAAACAAGAATACAGCTTGGAGGGTGCTGGTGTGGCACCGACCTATGGGTCTCCGATGCTTAAGTAGTCAATAAACTTGAAAGAGCGGAAATTGAAAGCTAAAAACTAGTAAATACTCTCACAGTGAGTGTGTAAGATTATAAATCACTAAGGGAGTAAGGTATGAAACACGTATTACAGCTCAATAAAAAATTTATTACAACTCACTTATCGTGGAAGACCTTCTTGATTTAACAAAAATAAATCAATAAATAAATCACTAAATGGTCATTGTCTAGTGCACCGTTTTACACCTGACTCACATGCATGGTTCATCCTTCTTTGGAAAGTATGCCTCAGCCGAATGGACTAGAGGCGGAGGATTTAGGAGTCGCCAACAAATAAAACTATGCTAAGAAATTCATGTAAATTATATTAATCAGAGGAGTTCATGATAAGAACACTTACCTAGCTTAGGATCACAAGTTTGAGATTTTTGCCCAACCCCTCAGTACCTACAACACAAAGATTAAATTGATTTGAGAGAACAAAGGAATTAAAGAACATAACTCAAGAACAAAAAGATTTTGAAAAAGGTTTTGAGAACAATGTTGAAAACTAGTTTTTTCCCTAGAATCAATAGCACTAGAAAGAGGTCTTTGAAAGACTAAAAAAACGTGCAAAGGTGCTGTGGTGAGTTTAGAAAATATGGAGGCACAAAAATAAACTCCCTCTAGGTAGGCTCTGGATTGGAGAAATAAGGTGGGTATTTATATGATAAATTAAGGTTTTTCAGTGCTTTTTAGAGGCCTTTAGATATTCCCAAGAGTCTAAGACCAGCCCACATCAAAGAATAATGTTTTGAGCCCTTAAAACTGAAGTTCTAGTGACCTGGAAAATATGGTGCGCACGCATGGTCGAGGGTGCTCACACCCCCTTAATTCCTAACAGAATTGACGGCTCAAATTTAAACGATCATAACTCACTCAATATAAATCCAAATCATGCCAAATTTATGTTCAATTTAAAGACCAGGATGCCTACTTTCCAATGGAACAAACATCACTCAAATATAATTTTTGGATCAAAAGTTGTGGTCACAAAATTGAGCAAATATCATTTTTTAGCATCATTTTTAAAGCGATTTGAGTACTTTTGAATTGTGATAACTTCCAAATTGTTGTGAATTCGTTAATTACCCTTGGTTGACGTATTTCAAGCTCATCATTGAAGTCGGGGACTGAAGTTTATTAACGGATACAATATGAAGTGTCTATAATCATAATTTAATTATTAAACTAAGTTCTGCAACTAAAATCTAAGAAATAGGCCCACATCCTAAGCATGTTAGATACAATCTTTCAAAATGTTTTTCCAATAATTTTCATAGTGATGTGTTAGGCACCTCGTTTTGATTCCAGATTGACGTTCTCTACAAATTCCTTCATCAATTTTTGTCACTGCTTGCATCGATTAATCGATTCCTGTACATTTCAGTGGAAATCCATTTGTGCTTTTTTTTTTTTTTTTTACAGGGAAAAAATTGGCTTTTGCCCCTTTCAAAAAAACAATCCAGCATTTTGCCCTCTTTCCCAAATTAATTAGGGAAATGCCCCTCTTTTGAAACTCGATTTTCTCAAAATCGAGTTAAGTCCTATAGTGACGTTTTTAAGGATCCTATAGTGGCATTTTAAGGACCTATAGTGGCGTTTTGTAATCCAATTTCCATGAAGTCGAGTTATAGGTAAAAAAAAAGAAAAAAAATTGCATGTAACTCGACTTCATGGAGATTGGATTACAAAACGCCACTATAGGGCTCCAGAATTTTTTTTTTATAACTCGATTTTGAGAAAATCGAGTTTCAAACTCAAAATCGAGTTTCAAAAGAAAGGCATTTCCCTAATTAGTTTGGGAAAGAGGGCAAAATGCTAGATTTTTTTTTTTTGAAAGGGGCATTTGCCCATTTTCTCCTTTTTTACAGAGAATTATTAAGTCTACAACATTTTCATAATACTTTCACAATAAATCTTTAAGTGGTAAGTTGTTATTGGTTCTAATTAAACTCTCAACTGAAATCATTTTTTTGCCCACTAGTAACAACCAGTTTCAAATTGCCACTTTAAATTTGTTGTGAATATATTGTAAACATGGCATTCCTCTTTTGTACAAGTCTTTCTCTTTTTTTTTCCCAATAACACGTGTTTCCTTTCCTTCAATATATATTTTTTTGAAGTGGGTGTTATCTTGGGCTTTGCCTTAACATTAGGCTTCTAAAGAGGATATTGTTTCTTTAAATATGCTATGGTTGTGCAATCAACTCTCCCCCTACAACAAGAAATTGACTTTTTTTAATTAAAAGTTGGATAAAGAATGCCATTGAAAGACACAATATTTCAAATAAAGAAGAGACATTTTTTTGCAATTTCAAGATTAACGTAATCATCACACATGAGAGGATACCTCTTGTTGCCATCAACGAAAGAGTAAGTATTGGCACGCATAGCAGGGTGTACCTCTGCCTCATGAACTTATTCTTGAGTGACCAAAAAGTATCTTACAGAGTTTAAGGTCGTACATCTCACATAATGGTTTCCCTGAGCTCACCAAATGACAAATGTAACTGGGCACTATTTAGCAACCTTCAACAATGTATTAATGATCCATGTCATATGATGAAGATTTGGATGACACTTGACTTTGAATCCCAATTTCAACATTGCCTCTTCAAATAATTAATACAAATCTCAGTTTCAATTACCAAAGAATGTTCCTCAAAAAAAAAAAAAAAAAAATTACCAAGGAATGTATACTTTCCTTACAGTCAACTCGAGTTTGAAAACATTTTCTCTATGATAGTGGTCTTTGTTCACTTGACTTGGCATCTTATTTAATTGATGTGAAACGATGTATTAAGTTTTAAATAATAAAATATTAATGTAACAATCTCTTATAGAATGGTGTGAAATATTGATTTTATACCATGTCCTTACCAAATTTGGACTCTAAATTTAATACTATTAAAATTCAGAGGATTCCTTCTGCTTATGTATTTTTTTTGAATAATAAAATACTTAGGAAATAAAATGCAGGTTCACGTACCAAGTTGAAAACTCAGCAAACAGTCACACTACAACCATTGGCCACTGCAAACTCAAAATTACACATTACACAAACAAAAGTTAAATACATCAAACATATATTTTTTTGAGGTGGGTGTTACCTTTCCTATCATCAAATCAATGCACCAATCACTAAATGGTCATGGTTTAATGATAAAACTAAGTTCTAAAACTAAAATCTTAGGAATAGGTCTGGCCCATGCCTTTGACATGCTTCACAATCTTGAGCATATTTGATACAATCTTTCAAAATGTTTTTTCAATAATAAGTCCATCTGTGCTTTTACTTTATCTTTTTTTGTAGGTCTTTCTTTTTTTATCCCAATAACACGTATTTCCTTGCCTTCAACTTACAGGTCATTATTTTGGGAATTAGGATATAACTTAAATGTGTCTAGCACTTTTTCTTGGGTTGTCACACCTTTAATTTAATTGCAACAAAATACAAAGCTAAACATAATCTTTCAATAATAATAATGTATTATATTTGACATTGTTCAATATTGTATTTAAATACAATAAAGCTTGTTCATGGGCTTCTTCATTATCTTAAGCCAAAAGATTGCTAATGAATCCTAAATGTTATCTTAAGCCAAAAGATTTTTAATAGAATCCTAAATGGTTGGGATGTAAAGATTCAATAGCTTGTCGTTTTAAGGGGAAGTAAATACTTGTGGTGTTGCAAAATATTCCTTAATTGGTTTGAATATTTTTTGGTGTTTGTGAACCTTTAATTGAAGCAATGAGGAAAGTATTTTTATTTTTGATTTCACATTTAAAGTAAATATTCACAAGAAATTGATTTTTGGCCTAATAATCTTCGTGATTTGTAATTAATTTTAATTAGTTGAAGTCTTAGTTCCTAAAATAGCTTTAACTTTTTTTATCAAATTCTATACCTCAATTATGGGTTAATAGGCCTAAGAAATCCCCTTCCCTTACTCTGAAAGCAAACTGCAGAGAATTCATTTTTAATTAATGTTTTCTCATTAGTCAAAAAAAAAAAAAAATTTTCCTAATTCTTTAAGATGGCAATTGAAGTCCTAGAACTTAACTATGACACACACAAACTTTTTTTTTTTAGAATACTAAGTATTTTTAACACATACACACACAAGGGAGAGGAAAGAAGATCTTAAAAAAACTTACAGTGGTGTATATCCAAAAAGGCCTAACTCTTGGATACGCAGCACAGACATTAAACTTCTTTAACTCACACTCATTTTCCAATGTGTATCTTGTAGTAACTTTTAATTTTTTGTCAATATTCTATACATAAGTACCTTTTTAATAAGTTTTTGGAAAAGAAACCTCAATGTTTTAATTTAATTTATGATTCTAGTTAGTATGAAAACTTACATGTGATGCATAAACACATACGTAACCTTATGTTTATAAATGTGTATAAGTACATGTGTTCCATTAAATATATGCTTCAATAATAATTAAATTATTTATGAAATATTCATCTAAAAGTTTATGAAAGTTTACATGTGATGTACCAATTAAACATAAACATAACTATATATTTATAAATATGTACATGTGTGTGTTCAAAAAAATATACGCAATTCAATTTGATTTATGAAATATTCATCTAAAATTGGGTTCAAGAGGGTTCAAATTCTTATTGTAATTTTTGAACTAGATGAGTACTTAAATGTGAATTTAATGAGATAAATGTTGGTAATTGTATTCTACTTGAATTGAAAACTTTTTATCATTTGTTTAATTCTTTTCTATAAAATTAGAAATAAAATGACTAAGATATTATTCCAAACGTAAGACTAAAACTATCAAAGTAGTTCCCTATCATAAAACCTAAAACCACGAATGTGGGAACTTATTGAGTCCAATTTGGCTTGATGTCCAAGAATTTTTAGCCATAAAATTCTCTGAAGTAGCAAACAAAAAATTTATTAAGAATTGTGCAAAACTAAGTGAATATTAATTATACTGTATTGTTTTGGAACCGTAGGAAACAAGTATTAGTTACCAAAAGTCTGTCTGGCAGCGTCCCAAGCTATGCAGAATT
Source organism: Quercus lobata (assembly GCF_001633185.2). Classification (NCBI taxonomy): domain Eukaryota; kingdom Viridiplantae; phylum Streptophyta; class Magnoliopsida; order Fagales; family Fagaceae; genus Quercus; species Quercus lobata. Next base: position 24,439,736 of record NC_044908.1, on the reverse strand, counting down.
TAAGAATTCAATAATTCGCTTGAAGCTCTTGTCATTACAAACCAACAATCAATTTTGTAAGAATAGTTAATAAATTTTATTTCTATATTTTCTCCAAAAAAAATTATTTCTATATTATGTTTTGATAATTCACTATTATTATAATCTATTAATTTTCTTTTAATTATTTGGGAGAATCTCTTCTATAATGCCATAGATTACTAGAATGAAAATAGCTGCAAACAAACCATATATATAGTATCAAAACATATTATTCACTTGTTAGACAACTTAATTATTAATTAATTTATATAATTAGGATACTAACACTATTTGCGATAGTATACTAAGAATTTCACTAACACTTCCAAATATGCATGTCTCCATTCTAGGTGTAACAAATATTAAATGTAGGCTTTCCAATGAAGGGCTCAAGAAAGACCACTCTATAGTTCCACTCATTGTTCATGGACAATGATGTTTGTGTTTATGTGCAAGTATTTATTAATTTTTTGCAAAATTTACGAAGATAAAAGCATATGTGCATGGTTATGTGTATGTTTATGTTCTCAATATACATTGCATGTGAAGTTTACTCTCATTGTAATAAAGTTGAATTAACTTAGACATTTTATTTTTATAAAATGTGTCAAACAAAAGGTTAATGAAAGAGAATACATATGGTTGACCTTGGTCAGTATGTTGAAGATCCATACCCAACCCCAAAAAAAAAATTTGACTAAGTCATGGTTGTTTTTGTATGTAAAACAAAATGTTCTCAAATTTGTGTGTGTGTGTGTGCACGAATTTGTGTTTTTTCTCATAAGATACCTATATGTATCTTATGTGTGCTTGCATATATGGAGGATTAATGAATCTAGGGTATAACTTTTTAAAAGAATGTTTTAAGGAGAAAAGATTTGAGTTAGAGTTGAAAAGAGGTAAGAAGAAATGGAAATCAAAGTTCTCCACAATCTATTAATGACACACATGAACAATCTTGTGAACAATACCATAAAAAAAATAAAATAGTTAATAAAATAAAGAGGGGAAAAAGGGGAAAAAAACTAAAAGGCCAACATGCCTCAATATTCAAAACACACAATGTTCTATTGTCCTCTTTTGTCAGTACAATAACACACTTATATAGACCTTTGGTCCTAACTACTACTCCTAACTACTACTACTAGAATTAAGACACCTACTTTAACTTGTAAACTTGCCCCAATTGACCCAAAATATCAAATCTCACAAATAAAGATCTATAAATTAAATAAGACTTATTTATAAATAAATAGAAACATATGGCCTATAACTAGCAATTACATAATTACTAAAATACCATTGACTGTAGAACAACCAAATCAATATCAATATATATATATATATAAAGTAAAGACCTCATGTGAGAGTGCATGAGCTCCTGTCATATGGCGCTTTAATATTGTATTTAGCCTTTTTAACCTCTTTTCATTAAGTTATTTTTACTGTTACCCAAAAAATCACATTAACTTCTTTTTATTATTATCTAAAAGATGGGCTGTTGTTGAAAATTAAACCAAACCTTATATGATAGGCCAAAAATGTATTGACCCCTTTGGTAAATTAATCAATTAATTAGCCAAGTGAATTAATTAGATTCAACTACATGCAATAAGCGTGGTAACACGAACAAATCACCAACTAAGTTAAACGCAGTGGAAAATAAATTTAACACGGGTGATTTGTTTACGAATGGAGAAAACCACCAAGGCAAAACCCCACCGGATGAATTTAAAGTCACCACTCCCAAGAATCCACTATTATCAAAACAAGCGGTTTCAACTAAAAGGAATCTCAGTACCTAATACCGAACTACAGTTGAAATCTTACCCCAATATCCAATTGGACTTGTAATGTAGTGACAATCTTTCCTTTCAATGCACGGCTCTAAGTATGTGACTAACCAATCGATGCACGAATCCAGTACATGACTAACACACCAACTTGAGAAAGATGTTGGCTACAAAATTCTTTAGTTTATCCAGACAATGAAGATCAAGAAGATCTTTGGTTACAAAACCCTTGGTGCAAAGACGCAGCAGCTTCTTCAAGATAAAGATAAACTAGGGCAAATTGTCTCTAGTCGCAAGATGAGTGAATAATCACTTTGCATCAAGTTGCGTCAGCTTTTACGGCCCTTAAAATAATCCTTATATATGTCTAGGGTTGTAAGAAATGAAACCCTACACAAATAACTTGGATATGCGTGAAAAACAAATCTGGAAATTTGAATTTTGTAATTTTTGATAGATACAGCTTCTATCGAGAGCCGTCTAGAATTAGACATTAAATCTCAATAGATATATCTATTGAGATATCTGTTTAGTTTTAATGAACAGCACTTCTTCACTTGTTTCTTGAACAAACTTGCATGGCTTTAATACTAGACTTGAACTCTTGTTCCTAGAAATATTAAACACATCCTAGATCTACCCAATTACAAGTAAAGTGCGTTTTGTCAAAGGATTAACCAATTCTACATAACATATATTCTAACAAGTTCCACATATGTCCTAACATTATGAAAAGCCCAAGCCCACTTATTCCCTTACATATTATGACATAAGCATGATCATTTCCTATGTGTAGATGAAAGGCCAGACCCTAACCCACTTACAAACTCTCTTTCTCCTCTCCATGCGTAGATGAAAACTTGAAAGTCAAGACTCTGACTCACTTAGAAGCTCTTTTCCTCTGTACAAGCTTCCCTTCATACTATACACACTCTTCAACTTCTTTACAAACAACAGTTTGTAGTTCGGATTCACTAATTCTATCATACCAAAACAACGTTCCTACTCATTTTTCAAGTCTTAATTTAGCCCTTTTGTGTAAACAAATGGATATGTATGGTCAAGGAAGATACACAATCACTCTAAAAAATAAAAAGGAAATGTACAATCTAATCTCAACAATCCCACCACTCTATTTTCTCTTCCTCTTGTAAAGTGGTGGGCTGTGCTAGTGGTGTTGGGCTGCTTCCTGCGGCACTAGACCCAAGTTTTCTGGATAAGGGAGTTGGGACCGGTCCAGCTGCAACTCAAGTTGGTCCGGCTTGTGCGCAAACTAGGCCAGGTTTGCCAAGAACGTGCTTACAGCAGGCAGAACTGTTTCATACAAGTTGTGGCAGACAGACATAATAATGATAAAATAAGTAAAATATCTGGTCACTCAGTGGGAAATGACCAAACAACCCTTAAATACAATTACAGCAGCAATAATAATCATTTTTACAGAAGGAAAAGAACAGAGCAAAAGTGAACAAGTATTAATATGTATGGGTTAATCAGAATGTTAGGAAATCAACTAAAGTTTAGTCCGTAGAAGCAAAGCCAGATAGGAAAGAACGTTCCTTCTCAACGCAATTAATCTCTCAGGAAAAGTCCTGCTTTGGAGATTAACTGCCCTGAGGGAAACGAACCTGAGTGGTTTATGCACAGAGGCTCCTTGTGGTTTTCACAGAGAGCAGGATTTTATGAGGGAGAGAGGGAATCAATCTACCGGTGCATGCCTGCTGTTTTAATTCTCACTTTATTTTCTTTCTGGTTGTTTTCTTTCTTTCTTTCCCACTCGTTTTCTTTTTCTATTTCGTGGTTTCTCTTTTCAAATTCCTATTTCTTAGTAAAGGTTCCCATTGTTGATCTGTTTTTCTGTTCACGGCAAGATCCTCTTTTTATAGTGCTTGTCGTGACCGGATTTTACTGTTTTAGCCCTTAACCTCCTTTGTTTGGTCTGGGTGTACTGGCCAATCAACATTGTTCTGTCTGTGTGCCACCCCCCCCATCACCAGACAAAAAAGAGTATTTTGTTTGCTTGTCTGCCATGGCACCCTTTCTTGCTACGGTCCAGGTTCTTTCTCTCTCCCTATCCCTCATGGCATGCACCTAATGGTTCCAACTCAGCTTGCTTCTTTTGGATAGTAAGTCATCCCAACAAGACACTTCCCCAAAAGAGCCTGAGCCGGAACCTCAAAAATAGATTTTTCCCCTCTCCCCACCACCAAACCATGCCCTCTGAATCTCTGACCCCTGATCTTACCATGCTTTGTATTGGCTGAATACAGGTTGGTGGTGCTTGGGCCTTACGCGTGCCTTCCTTCCATATGTGTGCAAAATCTGCCTGCTGCCCATTCGTCTGTCGTGGTCTTGAGGCTTGCCTGCATAACCTGCCATCCGTTTTCTTTGACCTTTTATGTGGGCTACTTTTTGATTTCCCGCTCCTCTCAGGAGCTGGGCCTTATTTGATGATGGACCTTATATTTCTTTTGCCCACTTCTTGATTTCCCTCATTTCCTACCATATTGTTCTGTTATTCCTGCTGTAATGACTCAATCCTGCTGGGCCTCTTTAGACCAACCATTTACTCTTCCCCCCAGTGGCTTGGTAGTGCCACTGGTTTTTCTTACTTATAGGCTTTTGTATCCCTTTTGTCTTTCTCTTAGGCATCCTTGGCCCACTTGCTTTCTTTGGGCTTCCTTGGCCCTTTTACTAATTCTATATTCCCATGGGCTTTTACTAACTTCATTGGGTTTCCCTGGCCCAATTACCTTATTCTCATCCTTGGGGTTCATGGGCTTGCCATAAACCTCTTACTTTCTTAGTTTGCATTACTTTGGGCCTGCGACAGTCCTTTCTCACTTTTCTACATCATAAACTGCCCATAGGATGCTATTTCTCTCTTTCCGGGCTTCTTTAAGCCCACTTGCCTCTTCAAGACCCATTTGTTTATTTCATGGGCCCTGTGATCCATTATTCCTGCCGCTTAGGCCTAATGGTTTTGCTATCTGCTTGCCAATTCTTTACTGCCCTTGTTATTGGGCTTTTCTTCCTTCTACCTGGATTCTCACAAATGGCCCTTAACACCTCTTCCAAAACATCTCTCTCTCTCTCTCGGATACCCCAAATTGAAGATAATATTCAATCTTACCAATGGGCTACATATTGGAAGGATTCTCTACTAAGATAACGAGTACTTCTATTACTATGTTACAGGAGTAATTCTTAGGTACTCTCGGAGCACAGTGAATAGTGCTCCCTTATCTCACATTTATGGTAGGGTCCACTCATTAAATTCATGGTGGGATCCATCATGAATGTGAGATGAGAGAACACCATTTTACTATACTCAAAGAGTACCTAAGAATTTTTCATGTTAAAGAAAAAGCCAAATGCTATATGATATGGCATAGTCACCAATAGTCATACTGCATTCAACTATATTCATATTAAATTTTTGAGTCATGTGATGCTATGGTACTAGTTATGAAAACCAATTTATTAACGACTTTTGATATGCTCCTACAACCAATTAAGAAATTAATAACAAGTTGGATCAAACTATTTGTATTCCTTCAAATTGCGGGTTTTTTTTTTTTTTTTTTTACACAAATGCATGAAAGCGGTAGGTCCATCATAAGCATAAAGATGATCATAAGTATAGATATTGACAAACAATTGAGATATGACGGTAATAGATTCTAATAGCATTTGTCTTTTCTAAAATTATAAACAATTTATAGGATTCTAGTCACAAATATTTGGCATAAAATCTATGATGCAAAAATAATTTTGGTATCCCATAGTAGAAACTAAAGAGGACTATAGAAACTTCTAGTGAGATGCACAACAATTTTTTTCTTTTTTAAGTCTTCTTGTAGTATTTATTGTTTCAGTTTGAGACCAATATAATTTAATTATACTTTTTATGCAAAGTTTGAGACTAACATACTTTTAGGTAAAATTTTCCTATGCATCGCACAAGTTTCCGACTAGTAAAACATAAACTTAAAACTTAATTAACTACCATAGACATTTCTTGAACTATGTCTTAACCTTAGGCTTCCAAAAAGGATGTTGCATGTTTCTTTAAATATGCTATTGTTGTGCAATCAACTCTCCCCGAAGTCCCCAACAACAAGAATTTGGCATTTTTTTAGTTAAGAGTTAGACAAAGAATGCCATTGGAAGGCACAATTTTTCGAATAAAGAAGAGACTCTTTTGCAACTTCAATGTTAACATGTCATCAGCACACATGAGAGGATACCACTTGTCGCCATCAATGAAAGAGTAAGTATTGGCACATACAGCATGGTGTACCTCATGAACTTATATTTCCGAGTGACACAAAAGTATCTTACAGAGTTTAAGGTTGTTCATCTCTCATAATGGTTTCCTTAAGCTTACCAATTACAAGTGGAAACTAGGCAATGTTTAGCAACCTTCAACATTGTATTAATGATCCATGTCATATGATGAGGATTCGGATGACACTTGACTTTGAATCCCAATTTCATCATTGCTTCTTCAAATTTTTCATTAATACAAATCCCAGTTTCAATTACCAAAGAATGTATTCTTCCCTTATAGACAACTAGAGTTTAAAATTCCCCATGATAATGGTCTTCATTCACTTGACATCTTGTTTAATTGCTATAAAAAGTGGACAAATGCCGCTTATCATACCATTAACATCTAGATCTAGGTCATCAAAGTTCACTTTCAAGTAAGCATTGTAGTTTCTTAAATCTCTTCTTGTAGTCAAGTAGTTCGGATCATGGTTTTAAAACCCGAACTGTTTAATAAACCAAAAAATGAGAGATGCAAGATTTTTGAGGTTGGACCGAGTTTTAATTGAGGTCAAACCGTAATGTGTCATTTAATTTTTTAATATATTTGGTATTTAAATTGGTTTATATTTTCTAATTTTTCATTCCTAACAAGCAATTTTTGCAAGGCACAATGGTTTATATGCTAGAGTTGTTGTCTCACAAAAACAGTGGTTCAGATTCCTTGATTGCCTTCTGACTTATTTTAGGACTCTCCTATTTCTAGCATAACTAGGGATGTAGCTACCTTTGGACTGCATTACCCCCCCCCCCCCCTTTTTTTTTAATATTATTATATATATGTGTACTAATTTTAGCAATTTTATTCTATAAAATTACTTTTTTTTTCCCCTAAAACAATATCATTGATTCTTTTAAAAGTAATGCTATACTTACAAACCTTTTTACAACGTTCTTACAAACTTTTTTTGTAGCAAATTCTTATTAGTTTGCACATGGGCCCATCACTCACAATTTTTTTTACTTACTAGTAACCAATTATCACATCAATAATTTATAAAAAAAAGTTTGTAGTGCTAATGTTTTCCTCATTTTAGTGACTATAAAAAAATTTATAGATCTAAAATCTAAAACAAAATATACAAGCCCAAAAAGAATTAGCTTAATAACAAAAATTACAAATAGTAAGACTAGAAATATAAAAAAATTAAGCTCAATTATCCAATTTTATTTAAAATAAACAACCCTGCCCTTTAAAAAATTCTAAACAAAAACAATTTTGTTCTTACCAAAAAAAAAACTCAGCAGCTAAGTCATAGTAAAATTAAAAGTTGAAACCACTGTACACAGTCAACAATAAAGCCGTCCCACTTAACTCAAAGTTTTGGCTACGTCCCTGAGTGTAACAATTGATAATGAACAAGTACTAGAACGAACCTTATTTGGGACATAAGGCTTTCTTTTTAGAGTCATATTCCAATTGGTATGCAACTTGAATTGCATCGGCCATGGTAGAAATTCCACATGTAACCAAACTTGACGAAATATCAGAATTTATTTCTTGGTGATACATAAATCATCACATCTTCATTCCACAGAAATCTTGATCTTATAGCCAAGCTATAAAGCTTGTTGGCTGAATCTTCAATAAAATAACTCCCTTGGACCAAATGTGTGAATTGCAAGTGATCTTGTTGCTTGTAATTGGGTGGTTCAAACTAACAGAGTCATTGTTTCGCATGCCATCCCAAGATTGAATGGCTAGATAATGAGTTTGTTGATACATTTCCCTCCAAATTCTTGCTATCCCTTTTTATATTAGCCTCCATGAAAAAGAGTGTTCGCTCTTTGCTTAATCTATCATTTCAAAAAGCTTTCCAAACCATACAACCGATCAAATGACACCTTCAAATTTCTCTCTCCCATAAAAATCACTAACTTCTAGTTTAATACCACTATCCAAATCAATCATCTAGAGTCTCCTTCGTACTAGTCTAACGGTGCATAATAAGAATGATTCCCTTACCTTGGTGCATAAACACAATATTGCATTATATTTACTATTAGGGCGTCTAGCTAGTGTTGCATCCATAGGAATTTAGGAAAGAAAATGGCATTAGGCTTCAGGGAAACATAGGGGTTAATTAAACTTGGACCTTTATCACTAGAGAGAAAATAATTTCTAACAAATTATTTGTAGTTTCTTTCATAGCAGATGATTCTTTGTGTTTTGTTGGTATTGAATTCACCAATTTATCCAACTAATTTAATGTTTCTTTGTTCGCTTGTAGATGTAGCAAAGGAAAAGCCATTAACTTTCTCTCTAATTCCACTTTAGTCACCATTATCTTGGATGAGAAAATTTATCGAGCAGTTAAAGGTAGAAGATTTTAGCAAAGAACTTGTGTTCGACTGTAATACTAAATTAACGTAAGACATATTGGATAAAAAAATCGAATTTCTACAGAGTTTGTGATCAATCTAAGTGAACAGGGAGGGAGCCAAGGTTGGACTTGGAGGGGGCAATGGCCCCCTAATTTTTTTAAAAAAAATATTATTATATATATGGGTATTAATTTTAACAATTTTATTCTATAGAAGTACACTTTACCCCCTTAACAATATCATTGATTCTTTTAATAATCTATATATATATATATATAAAACCGAAGCTTTTCAAGCTTCCACAATTTTCCACATCAGCACTGCATTAAAAAAAATAATGCTTCCACAATTTTCCACATCAGCACTATATTAAAAAAAATAATGCTTCCACAATTTTCCACATCAACACTGCATTAAAAATAAAAAAATAAAACAAAAAACAATAAAACCAAAACCAAAAACAAAAACGTCATAAACCCATTCCCTACCCGACTCTGCCTTTTCTTTCCATGCTTCCCCTTTCACGAATACTTTGCCATTACCTTCCTCCCAGCTTTCCCTTTCACGAATACTCTGCCATCAGCTCCTCCTCAATAACACCCACGGCAAGCCAATCAGACCCACGGCAATTCAACACCCAACCCATCCAGCCTACCTTTCCCGATCCTCTGCCTCTCCCTCTCCACGGCAAGACCCAACAGACACCTTCTTCAGACCACCGATTTGCCACAAACTGACCACCGATCTGCCACAAACTTCTTCAGACCATCGATTTTGTGGCTTTCCTACACCCAACCCATCCGACCTACCTTTTCCGATCCTCTGCCTCTCCCTCTCCATGGCAAGACCCAACAGACACCTTCTTCAGACCACCGATTTGCCACAAACTTCTTCAGACCATCGATTTCGTGGCTTTCCTATTGTCTTTAATTAGGTTTTTTTTGTCAATTTAAGGATTTCGTCTTTAATTAGGGTTTTTTTTTTTTTGTCAATTTAGGGATTTCAATACCTAACCCCTTTTTCTCTCTATTCTTTTTTGTTGAAGTCAGGGAAACACTCATAGAAATTAAAATTCTTGTGAGAAAGTGGAGATGTATTGAAGAGCCTCCCAACCTTCAAAATCTGACAACAATCCGGTTTTGCTTTACCTTCAAGCTTTGTTTTATTTTGCTATCTAGGTTTTTTAGCACATCTGTATTCGTTTGCTTTATTTCTAACTATTTTAGTGTTCTCTAAATTTGAATTGTAACGTTTGCCTCTGTGATTTTAGTGTAGTTATATCAGTTTGTGCAGAAAAAATACAGCTGGTAGGTTTATGTTTTGACTGTTTCAAGTTCAGACTTAGAATAGTTTGGATTACTTAGCTTTTTTTGAATTTTAGTTTAGTTATTTCAGTTTTAGCAGAAAAAATACTTCAATTTGTAAAAAGAAGGCTGTGTTCCTAAACAATGCTATTTTATGCATAATTGTTAAAACCTAAAGAAATCAACTATGATCAATCTATTTCCAAGCAAAAAGCAAAAAAAAAAAAAAAGAATTATTGAGGTTTTAAAGATTAGTGAGATTTTTGTTTTAGGGGATGGAGTAGTGTTCTGATTAAGTTTTTGTGGGTGTGCAGGATAAGAGAGTGAATTGGCACTCTACTCCATTTGAGGCAAGGTTGGAGAGAGCTTTGAAAAGTGGTTCTGCTGAGGCTTAAACTACTCATACTCCAGTGTATGTTAGACAAGCTTATAAGTGGTTCTGTTGGATTGTTGTTTTATGTTCTCAGCATCTATATTTTTTTATTCTTTTGTAAAATTCGATTTGGTTGTTTGTGACATCTGCTTGCCTGTTGTAATTTCATGATTTAATATAATTGAATTTATTCTTTTTAATTGCATCCATAATTCTTTCTGCAATGCTGATTTATGACTTTATGAAGATTAGTTTGGTTTTTATATATTCTGGAAGACATTCCCTTCAGCTCCCAGGGAAAGTCCTACATTCTGTTTCTTGATTTACAGCTACCAAAACTTTGCCTCTCTCTCTCTGAGTTTCAGTCACTAGATCAGAATTTTATATAGTTTGATGACTTTTGGTCGAAGATTCCAGTAATGGTGGTACATTTTTGTCTAATCACAATTTGATTTTCAACATCACAACCTTTATTGGCTACTTTATGTAATATTAACAATTCTTATTGTTGGATTTTCCTTTACTTCTTCTGATGTTTCCAATTCGAGTCTAAAATTCATTGTTCCATGTGTCAAGACTTGGTATTTTCTAAAGCACTTTGTGTTCTGCCACTTTCATTATAAATATGATTATGCTAATGGAATTCTTATGTGCTGTTTTAGCTATGTTTCTTTTGTATCTGTAATTGAGTTTGTGCACGCACTTAGATAAGTCTTAGGTTTGGAACTTCAGCTTCAAGTAAGTCACCTCATTGTCATAGCAACTTATTCTCACTCTCACGCTTATTACATAAATCTCATACTTTGCTATTTCATTTGCCAATATATGTTTCTGTTCCATAGTTGAATAAAGAATTTGATGGAGTACTAAGTTATCCTAGATCTTTCTCATGTTCTCAACTCCAGTTTCAAGTCATTAGATTTTATGAGTCCGTGGATGACAAATGTGGTAGTGTGGACTAAATATTATTGTAACTGAAAAATATGTGCCATATCAAATTATATGGCAATCAAAATTGCTTTTGTTTGATATACAGTGAGTTGCACATTGGTTTGCACATTGAGATCTCCTTCCTCAGACCCACGGCAAAGACCACTTCTCTTTCCTCCAAAATGCAGACCCACCAACAAACCACCACATGCAACCTCAACTTCTTCGGTCGGCGATACACCATCACACCCAGCCCAGTCCAGCACCATCACACCCAACCCAGCCCGTCAAACCCACGGCAAACCAGCAGAGATCTTCTTCTTCTTTTTTCACGGTTGTTCAATTTATAGGTTTCATTCTTTATTTTTGTTCTTCCATTCACTTTTATTTAGATCTAATATTCTTGAAGGTTGTTCGGGTATGCTCTCTTCTAAACACACAGCAAATATATGGTTGCTATTTTAAATCAATATTCTGTTAAAATGTTAATGTTGATTATAATTTCTCTGTAGATTTTATAATTTTGAATTTGGTTGGAAATTTTTATTATTATTTGTCAATTTGAAATTTAAAGTAGTTGAGTATGAGGTTTGACCTATAAAACTTCAATGCTGCCCCATGATGTGCTTGCCGAATATTTCCTGTCAAGCCTTTGGTTCTTTCAACTAAGTGTCTTTGCATTTTGTGCTTGACTAGGTTAAATCTAGATATTGCCATTAGAAGGCATTAGATGTTTGTGTATACAATCTGCTTATGATTCATTCACCAATTTGACATTAGCGTTGCTTTATAATTCTGAATTTTTATTGCTCTCTTTATAATTCTGATTTCTATTCAGTTTATTTTGGATTTAATTTTGTGAATTCTTATTTGGGTTCATGTATGGCTGCCAATCTCTGAATTCTTATTGTAATTTATGCACGACTGCGTGTTGGTTACTTGAGCTTTTAAGTTCATTTTAGGTTTCTAATTGTGGTGGGAATGCCCTATTTTAAACATATTGGCTGAATTATTATGTAAGCATCCAATTAAGAAGTTGTTTAACTGGCTGGAAACTCAGATTTAGTTTGTTATTTTCTATTTGATTATTGAATGCCCTGTATATTTTTTGTTTGGGGCAGGGTTGGAGTAGACTATGTGTATCTGTGGGAGTCTTTTTTATATCATTATTGGTTTATTTAAGTTTAATCTAAACTATATATGCAATACCATGGCTCTATTTGGATTTTGAAGTATTATACCAGAAGTATTTGCTATATAAAATCCAAAAACTGCATGTACTGCTCAAACTTATGCTTTCAATTTAATTTTTACTCTTCAGATTGCTTTACTTTTGTAAATTAAAGGGTTTAGGGGTTTATCTAACAAGCTAAGTCTTGAATCTAAATATTCAGAGGATAAATGATTTTCACAACAAGTAGGACTTCATTTCTGATTGTAGTTCCTGTTGGATTCATATGTTATTTGTACTGCTCATTTTGCATCTATGTTCATCAAATTTACACTTGCTTTGAACTTCTCCAATCCCAAAACAAAGAGAGAAGGAATGAAAATTCCACTGACATGAGCACCAGCCTAAGCACTATCTTTAACAAGTACAACTCCAGCGTCCAATTCAATGGCCTTTACAGCCAATGTGGTACTTCTCTGCCTTCCAAAAGTGAACCATATCACAAGAAGATTGGCCAAAAAGCTTCACCTACTTTTCTGTTCGTGTCATAATTTTTACTAATTATTTCTTCTTCTTTTTTTCCCCCCTAAAAACTCAAAAGTAAAGCTGTATGAAGTGCTTGATCCCCAACTTAAAATTTTCTGATAATGTACCCAACAAGAAGTAGTCAACGTACTGCGGGTATTAGAAAAATAGTGGAATGCAGGTTATGCAGTAGTTATAAAGGAAGGAGTTCTCAGTATGCACACTATGTAATAGATGATGATTACATATTGGAATAAAGGAAAATTTTCTGCTTTTATGCACAGTTTGGTTTTAAATTGAAACAGAGAGGAATTAAACTATTATATTTAGTTATTAGAGGATATAGCTTTGCTTCAAAGTTTTTTTTATAAAGCAAAGGATATTAAGATGGTTATAAGCAGCTGAGGTAATGCTTATAGGGTGCATAAGCCTTCTTATTCTGTGGACTATGACATGGCAGCCCTTCTTATCTACCATTCTACATGCTTGTCTTCATGATATGCACAGTTTGGGTTATCTCAAGCTTGGTTTTATATTCAGTTTAATTGTTTGAGTAATTAGTTTTGCACAAAAAAAAAAAAAAATGATGTTTGGAATGAATAATACGAGTTAATGTTTCTACTATAGTTGATGCTCTTTTTTGGACAGTAATGATATTTCATGTCCTTTTATTATGGATATAATTTTTATTTATTTTGATTTTTAAAAATTGGACAGTAATGATATTTCATGTCCTTTTATTATGGATATAATTTTTATTTATTTTGATTTTTAAAAATTGGTAGCGTTCCCGTGCATCGCACGGGTTAGCGACTAGTATTGTTATAATCACAAACTTTTCTAGCTTTTTTACAAATTATTAAAATAACAAATTCTTATTGGTTCGCATTTGCATCAACTATTTGTAAACAATGTATGTGAGCAGTACATGAGAACATACACGTGAATTGTACATGTAAACAATACCAAAGGAAAGACAAGACTATCAAGTTTAACGTGCCTCAATACTAAAAAATAGTCTATATATTATTGAAAACAACTCTATTTGAGGACAATAATACACTTACTATGTAGATCCTAAATTTTAACCTCTCACAGTAGATCCAAGACTCCTACTTTGATTAGTAAACCCAACCCGAGTTGAATCAAACTAAAGCCCACAGATAAACATCCATAAATTAGATAAGACTTATTTGTTAATAAAATAAAACGTAAGGCCCAAAATTATGGCCCATACTTAACAATTACAAAGTCACTGAATGACCGAAATAACTATGAGTCTAGAATAACCAAAAAAAAAAAAACCATAAAATAGAATATAAAGCCTAATAAATTACCACATGCACATATTCTAGGGTTTTTCCTTAACCTTAAGTTTTCAAGATGATACTGCTCTTCTATTTTTGCTATGGTGATCTTATATAATTTGATAGTTAATGTAACAAGGAAAAAAATATTTGAACCCCACTCCTTCAAATAAAGGAAAGGTAGTTATACCATTGAGTTATACAATGCTCCTGGCCTAACATGCTATAATTGCGCCATCAAAAACTTAGATAGTTTATTTGCTACATGTATCATAAGATATTTTGGAATAGTTCTTATGAGATGTGTGAAACAAATATTGTCCTAACACTATTGTTGTCAAGAATTCTGTCACTCAACTAACACCTTTTAGTGTTTCCTACAAAAAAGTTCAGTGCTCTCAACAAAAATGTCCAATGTTCTAATCCTCCTCCCTAAAAAAAATTAAAAAGTTAAATATTGCACAAGTATGTTAGCATTTAATTTTAATGTGACAATATATTATAGTATAATGTAACATGATAATTATTGTTAGAGAAACATTTTGTTGTATATTTGTTGATTAAGAGTAGAACCTACTATTCTTAGTGGATTAGTTCATGAAACATATTTCTACCACAAAAATTTCCTTTGAATCTTGCCTCTACTGTGATATTCTGAAATTTTTCCTTACAAACTAACTGTTAGTGCCCTATAAATTGCGTATGCTTCTGCAACCAGAGGTTCATTAGACTCAACAGGATTAGCCCAGGCCTTCACTAGTTCACCTTTGTATTCCATGGTTACTACCACAATAGTGGATTTCTTTGGTGACTGCTGCGTCCACATTAAACTTCAACACTCCCTAGTCCCTAGTACTAGGAAGGTAATCCAAAAGTTGAAATTTTTTGCCATGTTTAGAACTGGCAAGTTTTTTGTTTTGCTAGCATTTTGCCACTTCTTTTTTGGGTGAAAATTGGAAAACAACGTGAGTTTACACTTGCAGATCATGTTGTTGCAGATTCGGTTCGGAATTCGGAGACGAGTGATTCTTTTTTTTTTTTTTTATTGACGAGATGTGTGATTCTTGTTGTTGGGACTAATAATATGATTTCAAAAAGACTTCAGACTTTACACGAAACTAATCTAATACTAGTCTCACGCATTTTGCATTTTTATTTTTATTTTTTGTTTAGTGTCATAATTCTCTATTTATAACCAAAATTTCTATGACACATTTTATATAGTTCATGCATCACAAAATATCATAGAGCTACAAATTCACAATATTATATATATATAGTTGAGAAAGTATGATACAAAATATAATTCAATTGAGAAAGTTATAAATTTTTTTAAAAGAGCTTTTCAATTTTGACAAGAAAACAGAATGAATTACCCAAATTCAACAAAAACCAACTGCAAATTGCAAAATCCTCATCAATACTCTATTGTTTGAGCAAAAATAATTAGAAAAGTTCTTTTGTTTTTGTAAATACAATTTCTTTTTCTTGGATTTTGAATTGAGAAAAAATGATGACATACCGTAGAGAAAAAGAACATAAACTGAGAGGAACTAATGAAGAAACATATTGAATATATTTGAAGTTGTTTGAAAACGTCCTATTTTGTAAATAGTATTTTACGTGGAAGTTAAAAAAAATTATCATGTTTTGCTCCAACTTAAATGTAGTATAAGGGTATTTTTGAATTAATGAAATTTTCATCCCAAACAGGTTAAGCCCCTTAAATAATAATACTAGCCTATGGGCACGTGCTTAGAAACTCTATTCTTTTTTTTATTTTTTTATTTAGTGTTATAATTTTCCATTCATCTCAATTTGAAACTTTTTTATCTTTTATTCAATTAAACCACACGCACAATAATTTTTATTTTGGACAAAGAAAAGACATTCATTAAAATGAAGAAAAAAAAAAACAGAGCAAATAGATGTGAAGAGAAAACAATTCATACACAAAATAAATAAATAAATCATTAAAAAGGACTGGGAAGAGTTTTTGTTTGTAGCTAGTCAAACGTGGGGTCAGAAGTTGAGTCATGGGATTGGAGGTTTTTTGTCTTTTAGACAAGTGAGGAATTTGTATTTGTCTAAGACTAGTGAAAGATTATAGGAAATTTATCTGATAGTTTTTGAATTTTTGAATTTTTTTTAATTATGATTTTAATCTCATTTTTATTTTTTAGGAATAAAAATATCTAATTAGATTAAGGATATTTTTAACAATTTCGATAGTGATAACTAACTTTCTAAATCTTCTTAATATATAGAAAGTAAAAACTAGCTTTTTTTTTAAAAGATGGACCCATTAAAATTCTTTTAATCACATCCAAATATGGTAGATACCTTCATAGCTTCACTATTTTCTAAAAGAGTACCTAAAAAATCCCTTTAAATATAATTGCATTTGTTATTATTATTTTCCTTTTCAAATGGAAATAAATTTCAAAGAACATGGACTTTGAAATAGTTATAAATCTACAAGGTCATTCGATCAGCATTTTCTTATTTAATTGTTTTATGATCAATGATAGCAGGACATTTGTGCGAATTTCTTCACAGTTTGTGAACAATGTATACGAGCAGTACATGTTAATATGCGGCCGACTAGTGTTGCATCCATAGGAATTCAGGAAAGAAAATGGCATGCCATGATATAGCTTCTAGCATGAAATTTGAAAATTACATTTTTTTAGTTTTTATTAATGAAATAGGCAGATACATTTTTGAATTCTAAATCTAACAATATACAAGTTTATAAAAATCATTCCAAGGCATTCATAAATCATTGCATAGCAATTATATAAGGCAAAAAGAAAAAACCATAAAATGTTCTTTTGGACAAAGAGGGAGCTTCACACGTATTTTTTGCACTCTTTCAAACCTAGGCCTAGGCCTTGGTCACCAAACGATGGTTGGTCGTGGTTTTCATGATAACATTCATAAGGGAGAACTTGGGGTGTTTGATCAGACCTTTTCCCGGCACGGCTTGAGTGACTCCGGTCATTGAACCTCATCCGAGGAGTTTAGGGAGCTTCATGCTCTTATTATCCTTCTCTTTGTGGACGCCATGGTTCGGGAGACAACTCCCCCCCCCCCCTCCTCTCTTTATGGGGTTGAGACTTGTCCTATCAGCCCATACCTAGAGTAGTTGGGGGTGGCTGTAAAATCTGAAGAGCATGGACATGTCAGATGCAAAGTTCTTTATTGCAGTATTGACAGCTTTTTACTTGGGCCGCTCCTGCACTGTGCTCGTCCTTTCCTTTAGGGGCTCTATGGGATGCCGAGCATAAGATCGTCCTCGGCCATATCCTTGGGCCTTTTTTGGACTTTCATTGTGCGTCCTCGGCAATATTTCTCCTCGGCTCAAGCCTTGGGCCTTAATATAAAGTGGGTCAGGGTCGTAAATTTTCCAACCCCACAATATATATATATATATATATATATATATATATATATAAAGTTATACACCTCATGAGAGAGAGCATAAGGTTCTGCCTAGTGACACAATCTTCATTTAGGCATTCATCTCAACAAAAAGTTCGTTTATGTCAATTTAATTATGTATGATATTAGTTCAATGAAAGTGTTCCTGGATTAAATGCACATATAAATTATTGATCATTTTTTTTATATAAGAAAGCGAAAATCAAATGTGGGAGACCATGAGGATCAATAATGTGGCACTTTGCTACACTAATTTTTTATTTACCCATCCCTCTCGCATTTTTTGCATCTTCTCCAAAATATTTTACAAAATATATATATAAACTTAAAAAAAAAAAAAAAAAAAAAAAAAATTGATCTTTTCTTTCAAATCAATATATATATATATATATATATATAAAAGAAGAGAGTTCATGGGAGAGAGAAAATTAGGTT
The DNA here is from genome assembly GCF_001633185.2 of Quercus lobata. Taxonomy (NCBI): domain Eukaryota; kingdom Viridiplantae; phylum Streptophyta; class Magnoliopsida; order Fagales; family Fagaceae; genus Quercus; species Quercus lobata. Next base: position 24,421,776 of record NC_044908.1, on the reverse strand, counting down.
CTGCCAAGTGGAACATTCTTCATTTAGGCCCCCACCTCAACAAAATTATAGTTATGTTAATTTAATTATGTATAATATTAGTACATCGAACGTCTTCCTGGGTTAAATTCACATATAATTAGTGATCTTTTTTTTATATAAGAAAGCAAGAATCTAGTGTGGGAGACTATGAGGTTTTATCATGTGGCACTTTGCAACATTAATTTTCTATTTAACCTTCATTCTCGCATTTTTTGCACTCTTCTCCAAATATATATATATATATAAACTTTTTTTTAAAAAAAGTGATCTTTTATACATATTTAATTCTATTTTTTCTTATCGACTTATTTGGATAAAATAACAATAAGTATTGTATCAATTTTTTTATAAAGTAACAATTTTACTTTTAGCTTAACTTAAACGTTAATTGTCGGTTTTGTGTGTGTGTGTGTGTGTAGATAAAGTATCAAATGATAACTAATATGTATTAACATTAATGTAAACTTTATTAAAAAAAAATCTAATTTAGATAACGTCAAAAAAAATTTTGGATAAAGTAACCCCAAAAAAAACTAATATATAATGACAAATTTTGCAAAAAAAAAAATGACAACTTCAAATCCATGTAAGTTTGAAGAAAAGCATAAAAATTCAGCAAAAATTCCCTTTATGTCAATTTAATTATGTATGATATTAGTTCATTGAACGTGTTCCTGGATTAAATGCACATATAAATTATTGATCATTTTTTTATATAAGAAAGCGAAATCAAATGTGGGAGACCATGGGGATCTATAATGTGGCACTTGCAACATTAATGTTTTATTTAGCCTTCCATCTCACATTTTTTGCACTCTTGTCCAAACTATTTTCCAAAATATATATATATATATATATATATATATATATATATATACTTAAAAAAAAAAAAAAAAAGTGGTCTTATATATATATATTATTTAATTCTATTTTTCTTATCGGACTTATTTAGCCAATTTAAACGTTAATTGTTGTTGTGTTGTTGTTGTTGTTTTTTTTTTTTTTTTTTTTTTTTTTTGGATAAAGTATCAAATGATAGCTAATATGTATTAACATTAATGTAAACTTTATTAAAAAAAATCTGATTTAGATAACGTCAAAAAAAAATTAGGATAAAGTAACCCAAAAAAAAAACTAATATATATATTTAAATAATGACAAATTTTGCAAAAAAATAAATGACAAATTCAAATCCATGTAGGTTTGAAGAAAAGCATACAAATTCAACAAAAATTTTGTTTATGTCAATTTAATTATGTATGATATTAGTTCATTGAAGGTGTTCCTGGATTAAATTCCCATATAAATTATTGATCATTTTTTTATATAAGAAAGCGAAAATCAAATGTGGGAGACCATGGGGATCTATAATGTGGCACTTTGCTACATTAATTTTTTATTTAGCTTTCCATCTTGCATTTTTTGCACTCTTCTCCAAAATATTTTACAAAATATATATATAAACTTTAAAAAAAAAATGATCTTTTCTTTCAAACCAATATATATATATATATATATATATCAATCAATATTGTATATAAAAAGTAGTGAGCTCATCGGAGAGAGCATGAGGTTTTGCCAAGTGAAGGATTCTTCATTTAGGCTTTCACCTCAACAAAATTACATTTATGTCAATTTAATTATGTATAGTATTAGTTCCTTGAATATGTTCCTGGACTAAATGCACATATTAATTATTGATAATTTATATATATATATATATATATATATATAGAAAGCAAAAATTTATTGTGGAGACCATAAGGTTCTATCAAGCGGCACTTTGTGACATTTTTTTTTTTTTTAGCCTTCCATTTGGCATTTTTTGCACACTTCTCCAAAATATTTAAAGATACACAACTCATGGGAGAGAGCATGAGCTTCTGCCCAATGGCACATTCTTCATTTAGTTATCCACCTCAACAAAAATTACGTTTATGTCAATTTAATTATGTATGATATTAGTTCATTGAATGTTTTCTTGGATTAAATGCACATATAAATTATTGACCATTTTTTTATATAAGGAAGCAAAAATCAAATGTGGAGACCATGAGGTTCTATAGTGTGGCACTTTGCTACATTAATTTTTTATTTAGCCTTCCATCTCGCATTTTTTGCACTATTCTCCAAAATATTTTACAAAATATATATAAACTTAAAAAAAAAAAAATTGATCTTTTCTTTCAAATCGTTATATATGTGTGTATATATATATTAATCAATCAATCAATCAATCAATATATATATATATATAAGCAGAGGGCTCATGGGAGAGAGTTTGAGGTTTTGCCAAGTGGAACATTCTTCATTTAGGATCCCACCTCAACAAAATTACATTTATGTCAATTTAATTATGTATAATATTAGTTCATTGAATGTCTTCCTGGATTAAATGCACATATAAATTATTGATCATTTTTTTTATATAACAAAGCAAGAATCTGGTGTGGCAGACTATGAGCCTCTATCATGTGGCACTTTGCTACATTAATTTTTTATTTAGCCTTCAATCTCGCATTTTTTGCACTTTTCTACAAAAAAAATTTCAATATATATATATAAACTGAAAATAATTGATCTTTTCTTTCAAATCAATATATATTTATAAGTGAAGACCTCAAGGGAGTGAGCGTGAGGTTCTGTGGTCCATTCTTCATTTATGCTTCCACCTCAACAAAATTACATTTATAACAATTTAATTATGTATAGTATTAGTTCATTGAATGTGTTCCTAGATTAAATGCATGTATTAATTATTTATCTTTTTTTATATAAGAAAGAAAAAATCTAATGTGGGTGACCATGAGATTCTATCAAGTGGCACTCTGCTGCATTATTTTTTTATTTAGTTTTCCATCTGGCATTTTTTGCACTCTTCCCGAAAAAAATTTACAAAATGTATATATAAACGTTAAAAAAAATGATCTTTTCTTTCAAATCAATATATATATATATATATATATATGTAGACACCTCATAGGAGAGAGCATGAGGTTCTTCCTAGTGGCACATTCTTCATTTAGGCTTCCACCTCAACAAAAATTACATTTATGTCAATTTAAATATGTATGATATTAGTTCATTGAATGTCTTCCTTGATTAATTGCACATATAAATTATTGATAAATTTTTTTTTATATATAAAAAAGCAAAAATCTAATGTGGGAGACCATGAGGTTCTACAATGTGGCACTTTGCTACCTTAATTTTATATTTAGCCTTCCATCTCGCATTTTTTGCACTCTTCTCAAAAATAATTTATAAAATATATATAAATATATATATATATATATATAATTTTAAAAAAATTGATATTTTCTTTCAAATTGTCTTTGAAAATGGATGTGTTCAACATACTTCACAATACGATCCCAAGTTGAGAACTAAATATTTTTATATTTCAAAATGTACATGGGCAATAAAATATGCATATTTCATGGAAGTATATATAAATATCATATAAAAATTGTATTAGAATGATATTCCATTTAACCTACGACAATCATAATCTACTAACATAAACATGATGTCATAAAAATTTTATAATATTTCCTTAAGCCAATTATAAATAACTTTTGCTAACTCTAATGTATTAAAGAAAGAAAAGCTAGAAGTGTTTTTGGGGTGTGGGGGAGAAGGGTCAGCGTTCAAGTCTCCAAGAGGGAGCTTCACACGCATATATGCTTAGATTAGGCTAGAGTAGAATTTCTATCTTGTGTATCCAAAGAAAAAAAAAAAAAAAAAAAAAAAAAAGCAAAACAAAAGCTATGATGAAGTGAACAAATAACTTATTACACCAGATAGTAAACATCAATATATGGAATAGATTAAAATACTTTTTTACTATTTAAACTACAATATTCTTCCGTTGTTCTTTTACACTTTAATGGCTCTTTACTTTAAGTGAAAAATGTAATAGACATGTGTGTGTAATTTTAAACTTTCGCTTTTCAATGATGAATTTGTTATTTTAACTAATTTCTATGACAATTATGCTATAGTCAAATTCTTTGTCCTCTTGAGATTAAAAAATAAAAAAAATTTATTTATCCCTTTAAATTTGTAAAAAATATTTTTATGTTATCGCGACATTACTTTATGTTATTATTTTAACATATTTTGAAAATTTTATATAATTTTTTCACAAGACATTTTAAAGCATTATTCGCGCATTGTGCGAGTGCTTTGCTAGTTAGATTCTAAATTAGATAGCTAATTTTCCACTACGTCTCCATCTAAATTTTTTAATTTTTGAGCCAAAAATGAATGATGCATTAACACTTCACACAAAAGTCAAGAAGACAACAATAATGACACTTAAATCTCTTAACATCAAAATTAAGAGAAAATCCAATTTAGTGTCCGTTTGATAAAGATTATTTTTGCCAACTTATTTTACTATTTAGCTTATTTTTGCTACTACTCATGGGTCCTACTACACTTTTTAATACTATTCATAGTTCCACTGTACTATTTCAGCTAATTTTTACCTTTATCTACAGTACTTTCAGATAAAAGTTTTCAGTTTTAGCAAAATAAGCGGATTCCAAACGGACCCTTAATTACAACTTAGCTTTCAAGTGAGAGAAATTATTAGGACATATAGCAGGATTGCGAAAGTGATCCTCCCAAATAGTCCCAACCAATAATAAAACATCATCTCTTTAGACAGAAACCAAACTAATGTTAAACCCAAACTACATACTGTTTGAACTTTGAACACCCAAATTCATTTTATTTTTACCCCTCAAAACCTCATCCATCTTTTAAACCATTTTTTTTTTTTCAGAAATCCAGTAACTCTTCTTTACCTTCTCTCAATACAAATCCTTCTAATTAGCATCATCTAATTTTGATTGTCTTCAACTAAAGTTTCAAAAATACAAATCATCTCATTACTTTTGCTTTGTTGGACTGGTTGAGGTGGTTGTCCTAGCACCACCAGTGCAACTAAGCATGCCTTATCAAGGTATGCTACAAAGGCCTATTTCACTCTATTTCTATGTATCCTTTTCTTGCTGTATTTTATCTTTATGTAGTTATGTTCTTGTTATGTATCCTCTAACTATTTGATAAAATTACAAAATGAAAAATTAGTACCAAAAGAATAAAGACCAAATATGTAATTTACCCTACATTTTATCATTCTATTTAATAAATAAAAAATTAAAACAATCTCATTTTTTTTTTCGTTGACATTTTGTTGTAGGACCATGCACTAATTATATTCCCATACTTCCTTGCATTTTCTAGTAATGAATTATGTAAGACTATGGTGAGTCAGTCAACACGTGTACTCAAAAGTATATATATTCTTCCATATGAAAATTAGTATAGCTACTAGTATCACTCACATGTGCTAAAAATAATAATACTAGTTGAAAGTATATTTGCAAAACATGTTTTCAAAAATAAGCAAATAAATTAAGAGCTCTATCAAATTTATCATAAGACATGAGTGTACTAGAGACTCCTAATAGGTTGTAACCATGAGTGTACTACTGTGTATATGTCCACTAGCCTGGCTTGAAATCCAAGCCAATATCTCCACCCTATGCTCTTATTCTTTGCAGCTCATTTCATCGTATATGTTAATTGTGGCAAACATTGTTCTAGGTTAAGGTTTGAAATCATAGACCTTTACTCTATAGAATTTGCTCTCTCATCAACACATTATCTCACTTGCTCTTAGGAGAACCTCCAACCAACCCATTGGTTTGGTCTCGTGTGAAGTATGTAGATCTTTCATTCTTGGAACAAGTCTCTTCCCCCTGATTAACTATCCTCAAAAACCCTTTCTCCAGTTGGGAACTTGACAACAATTTCCTCTCTCCACATTTATTCTTTAATTGTGTAACATTTTAAAAAATTGATACATTAATTATCTCAATTCTAATTAGTAGTACCTATAATTGACTAGGTACATGTTTGTTATTTTTGCTGCTAGAAGGCATGTTAAGGAGAGAGAAAAATTTGATCCATTAATTTCAACAGCAACATTTTTGGTTTGCAGATAACACAATTGATTGTCATAGTTAAAAGCAAGCAGGTAGAAGGATGAGAATTGGCATATTACTAGCATTATTTGAAATTCAAGTTGACCTATAGGATTTCGTATTTTTCGTGATGAAATAAATCTATAGCTAATTAGGTGTATGAGTGAATGATGATCTCCATATTATACCAAAATATTTTTTAATTTCAATTTTGAGAACTATTGTTAAAATGTGGACAGTTTACTATTACCATTTACTACTTGGAAATTATTCATATCCATATGCAGTTATAGTTGGATACTTTTATGTTTGTGAAGGTAATATTTTAGGATTGGGAATTATATAGACCTAATATAACACTCTTTTAAGATATTTTAGCTGAAACAAATAAGGTTTGGCTTATGCCGAATGCTCCACTGCAGTCCTATAATCTTAACCATCTTTTGTTCTCCAAAGAAGCACTTAAGCGCAGGAGGTTAGGACTCCCATTAAATTTACCCATTTTATCAAACTTAGAGGCCTTGATTTCTTTGAAGCAACCAATAACGTTTACTGTATGCAGCATTAATCAATTCTTCCATTTTATTTATTAAGAACAGGCTCGCTGATTAAATAATTGTTATACATTGACAACGTTTCTTTTTGTTGGTATTTGTCTGTGTGTATAGGTGGAAAATAGTGCAGCTGAGATTAAATGAAGAGCGAATTCATGTAATTTGAGCAGTTGTTCCAGAAAAAATTCTGATAATAGCAATGCTCTTAAGGTGCCTACCACGTTTCCACTAAGAAGTCTTCCATCAGCTTTTAATGTGATTCTTTTTTTTTTACTTGCAGATGTTAGCTAGAGGACTTATTTAATTAGATGAAAGTATATGTGACTGAATAATATTCACGATCTGTACTATTCCAATCTGAAGACAAAGATAGATCCATGCCATTGAAGTTTATTCTAGTGACATTACATAGTTATAACCAAGCCAGAACATATAACCATAACAGTAAGTAGTAAAACAACACTAGTGATTATTCAAATTCTTCCTTTTCTAGTCTTCCTCTTCGACTCGAAAATAGAATTATTCATACAGAACACCAAATATACTATTTGTAGCAGCAGTAGTAGATGAATCAATTCCTCCAACTCTTCCTCCTCAACTTGTAGGTTCAGAAAACCTCAAGTACTTTTCATATTAACCATAATAGTTCCATTGTCACAACCAAATACAATCCTGTAGGGAGTAGGAATATCAGTAAGGAATAAACGGAATGTATTAGTATTTAATTTTAAAACTGGCATGCAGAAAACAGTTTTTCTTACACTTCCACACTAGAAAATAAATAAATTTCAATATGCTATAGGCACAAAATTGATATTACAATGACTCATTCACATGTTTGCATTATCTAATAGTGATCTAAACATCTCCTGCAACTCTGAACACACATACCCAAAAAATAAATGAAGAAAAATCAAGAATCTTACTGGTTTGATCCTTTCTTGTATCCAATTGCCCAAACTCTTCCAAGATCATAGTTTAATGTGTTCTCAAGCCTGCAAATTAATCAGATTTATATAGAAGCTTTGAAACCAAAATGTAGACGAATTAACCAAAGTCTTACTAAAGTTTCAAATAAAATTCAAAGAAATTTATAGGTGCATGTGCAACAACTACAAGGGCTCTAGTAGAGATAAAAGGCAAGTACATAACTAAGTCTTCTTCAAAAGCAATATAAGGAAGAGAATTTGATGGAAAAATCTGTCAGCCTACTGAACATAGAATGTGGAAATTTTCAATCATACAGATCTCACCTATAGGTTGTTGCATGCCATATGTGAATAGTCCCATCCTCGGAACCAGTAATAATTAAGGGAAGCTCGGGATGAACACATACTGAGGTAACATTGTGTGTGTGTGTGGCCCTCTAGTGTTTGCAAACAACTTTTGCTTTGAGAGTCCCACACCTGTTCATAGAGAATTTTTCAATGAATGGATTCAAATCTTTACCCACACTGACACAAGCATATGAAATTAAACTCTCTGCATAACTCAAAATGAACCACAGATTTTTGGTTCATCACCACCTGTAAAGTACTCAACGCAGTTCACACCTTTCAAATGGCCATCCAATGTAAAATTTGGAGCAGGGGAGGAAATATCCCAAATCTGCAGGATTAACCATTACCAAATCATGGGGTGTCACACAAGTATTGAAAACATAAAATGCAGTTAACAAGGTAGTGACCAATGAACCTTATTGATAGTTTTTAGACCCCTTACAAACACAATTGGATTAACCTAGGTAATTAGCCAAGTTGTTACTTAGTTCAATTTAACAAATACTAGGTTATCACAATCAAAACAATTATATCATGCAAAGCAGCGAAAAGATAAATAACACAAAGATATGATCACCCAGGAAACCGAACCGGTAAAAACCTGGGGAGGATTTGACCTAGCTATCCTCAAGGTAAACTAGAATTCACTATCTTGAAAGAATCGAATTTTATACAATAAGACGTACAAGCCCCCACGCTCGACTTCTTATTGCTACCCACCAGTAGAACTTATTGACACAACCACGTGCAAGCTCCGAATCCACGGACTCCTTCTTTCTTGGATTCACCACCAGATACAAGTACACCCACTTATGTTTTCTTTAAGCTTCAATGGCAACAACCGAGTTGATCATCAAGGTGTAGATAAAATCTCCTCCTTGAAAACCTTAAGTTTGTGTAAAGGAAAACTTCTCTAAATCTCACAAGAGATTTACACAAACAGCAATATGAGTAACACTAAAACGTGGCTAGGGTTTGCCTTTTATATTTAGGAAAAATTTGAAAACCCTAAACGTTTTAAACAACTAGGGCTGAGTTGGAAATCTGTAGAAAAATGCATTCTTCCCTAGATTCGATCAATCGAGCCTGAGATTCGATCGATCGAGCCTAAGCTTCGATCGATTGAGCCAAGCCGAAATACACAGTAACTTCTGCATTAGCTCGATTCTAACTTTACATAAAAGATACAACTTTGAGCAAGACTAAAACACTTCTAAACACATTGTTTTGATCATGGTTTGCCAACAATACACATTAGAGTTCTAAATACATAAATACCTAAGTCTTTAGAACCTAACAAACTCCCCCTTTGGCAATCCATGACAACACATAACTGGAAGCTCAAAGTTTACAAAATAAAAGCCCTTTACATAAATAATGCTCATAAAAAAAATAAAAAATAAAAAAAGCTCAATCCTAACTACTATCCATCAGTTGCAAGTGTAGACAGCAGTTCAATTGAATCAACCTGTATATTTCCTGAAACACTAAACAAAATGCATAACCACATGTGTGGAAAAATACAAGTAAACATAATAAACTCTTGATTTCAAAAAACACACAATAAAGACATATATCAATGAAAAACTCATAAATATAAATCAATAAACAGTTGAAAACAAGAAACATATAAAACAATAAAAATAACACTCCCTCTAACATGAATATCCTATCAAAAATATGGCAAGAGCTAAAAAGATAAAATACAATGTGAAGCACCTAGATACAATCTAAACTCCACAAGCTCCGACTAACAAAAATACTTTCCCCCTAAAAACAAAAACTCTATAAAGTACTCCCCCTTTTTGTGATGGAATGCCAAAGGGCAAACAAAATCCATCATCAAAAGGGAGGTGGCGGTGAAGAACGTCTAAACTGTGCCAACTCCACACGCAAAGCACGGATCTCATCGAGCACGTCCACCAAAATCTGTCCATGAGCCACCTGAACAGTCAAGACATGATCTAACATACGTCGAATGTTTGAATCATCCGAAGTAGTTGGTGGAGGAACATCAGCATCAACATCAGCAGCACCAGACGTCTCAGCAACATCAACACCTGTAGAAGAGGAAGGAGGGGGAACAGCACTAGATGACACACCTCTAGGATGCGAAGAAGTAACTCTCAAGTGAGCAGCCCTCTGTCTAAGAAAAGTGGCACCTATAGGAGCAACAGCATGAACAAGTTCACCAGAAGGGAAACCATCTAAACCTAGAGACAGCCGAATCCTATGAATGAAAATAGGATGAATAAGCGCATGTCCTACGGCAGAAATCCTATGAACCTCGTTCAAAGAACGAAGGGATAAATGTGGGAAACTGATAGATGCACCCGAAACAAACGCATACAAAAACACACATCGCTCTAAAGGGATGGTGTGGAGATGAGAAATAGGCCACAACGAATGACATGTTATCCTAAAGAAAAGATAGGCAGTCTCAGTGAGCTTAACGGACGTGATCCGAGAATCAGAACTCCACTGAATAGAAGACCCAGTGATGTATGACATGACAACATCTAAGGGAGGAGACTCATCATAGGGATAGTCAGGCTCCCGAACAACCGGAACCCCAAGAGCTTCAGCCACTACCCGAGGGGTAATGGTGAACTCAACACCTCGTATCTAACTCCGAACAAGGGTGTTGGAATCATAGATGTGGCAAGAGAGATTCGAGAAGAACTCTTTAATCAGAGTGGTCGGGGGTGGATGATCTATCTCTAAGAGAGACAACCAACCTCTAGACTCAAAGTTAGCCCTAATGGCAGGATCAATCTCATCTAAAATCACAGCACGCTCAGCCCAAATCTTACGCTTACAGTTCAAAGTCTCAAAGGCCTCTCTGCTTTTATCATTCCTAAACACCTCACTCCTAGAGGGAAACTTAAAGGAAGTGGAAGGGGTCCTATGGGCTCTAGTTTTCCTAGGCATGGTGCTAGGATAAGGACCAAAACACAAAGCAAAGGAACAAAACAAAAGAAAACACCAAGGGCAGATTGCAAGTTAGCACAAAAAAAAAATATAGAACAAAAAATCTATATGGTGCATGAACTAATTCAATGACATAATGCATGTCCTAATGCAGTGCAATTAAGTTCAAATAAGTTCAAATTCACAAAATTGGCTTGAGCATAGAGTTTCTAACACAAAAACCCCAAAATTTTGAAAAACCACTTGATCAATTTGAAAGATATTGACTAACTAATCATCATACAAGATAGATTTTAGAAAATAATGACCAATTACATCAAATCAACAAGCCAATTTCATCAATTTGGCCAAATTTGAACAAAATCCCCAATTCGGGTTAATTACAAACCCTAGAATTTTCAATTCCTCAAAAACCACAAAATTGATCAAATTAAACCACAAGGATCATGATTATAACATCCTAGAACAAAAACCCAATGATCAATTTCATAAAATATGGTTTGAATCATCAAAAACCCTAAAAAAATGCTAAGTCCGAAAATAACCCTTCAATGCATGAAAAATGCATGTAAAACAGAAAATAAATGAAAAAGAGAGGGTAATATGGACATACCGGCTTAGGGAGAGAGATTCCTTGCAAGAAAAATGGAGGAAAACGACAAAAAATCTCAGTGGAGCCTTGTCTAGTCGGAGAGAGAGAAAAAAGTTTGAAAAAGTGATTTGAACAAGTCAAATCTGAGTTTAAAAAAAAAAAAAAAAAAAACCTGATTCACGAGTTTCGATTGATCGAAAATCAGTTTCGATCGATCGAAACAGACAGAGGCTCATTAAAGCATTTTTAAAAAAATTCAATTGATCGAAAAATAGAATGGATCAATTGAAACTGGCAGAGGCTCACTAAATTTGAGGAAAAACACAGTTTTTGAAAAAATATTTAGGAACAACTCAAAGCATTGAAATTGAGGAACAAAATGTATGAGTATATGATGATATGATTTTCAAAAACAAGAATTTAAGCCCAAAATTCCCAAAATTTAAAATTTATTGTATTCTCCATGAATTTTCAAGCATCAAATCAATTTTGCACAAAATTCAAAGTATTTGCAAAACATGGTTGGTCAGACCATAAACACATACAATAACGTGTACAATGTTTAGCAAAGAGTAACTTGTGTAGTGTGTGCAACTAACAAAAGCTTGAAATACATGTGAGGTGATATGTGAATAGCAATCAATCACAAAGTCTACAAAATTCATCACATAGAATTTAAAAGAGACCTAAAGAGTTACATCATATAACTCTCATATCTCCTATGTCATAAGCTTGCAATCATGTAAGTTTCTTGAATTTTGCCTCATAATATACACACCAATTTTAATTCATTCAGAAACTTATTAAAAAGCCAGGATAATGTACATACCATTTTTAATTATGTGATTTTGGCATCAAGCCTAATAGTACACACCAATTTTAAGTATTAAGCAATTAAACTGAGGCTTCACCTTATGTTTTTTTTGTGCATATGCTACACTTTCTCGAGCACAAAATCTTACGATATGCACTAAGGTGTTCATGATTGGCTAGTGAGCAGTGGTGAGATGATTATTTATGCCTTTCTCTAAAAGTTCAAGTCCGACAGTCAAAAACATGTGACTTCAAGATCAAGACAAAGTGATCAAAAATCATAAACATCTTTCCCACACAATATGCACTACAAAGTTTCAACTAGTAAACTGCAATAAAAGAAGCTCATCCAAGCTAAACAAGGTACAAAAAAATGTTATGTGAAAATAAATTGACCAACCTTGTTCTCAAAAACCAAAAAATTAGTGCAAAACACAATTTTCTTCCTTTTTCTTCCCTTTTCCTTTTTTTATTTAAAAAAAAAAAAAAAAAAAAAAAAAAAAAAAAACACCGAAACCAAGAAACAATGGTCATAAAGGGTAGAGCAATGAAGCACAAGGACCATATTAGAAAGACTCAATTAGTTCGAGTCTTTTGCATCCAAAACCTTTTAGATGCACCATGAGCATTGGAGTTTTTATTCACATGGAAATGATTACCAACTCCAGGATTGGAATAAAGGTTTAAAACATTTACCAATTCACCAATGAGTACCATAGGATCTTGTGCTTGAGGCACAGGTACTTTTGGTTCGTTTCTTTGCAGCTTGCAGCTTGTAACAATTTGGACGTATATGTCCAAATTTTCCACAAAAATGACAAACCCATGCAGGTTTATCATGTGTCTTGTCCTTAGATAGGGTAGGCTTCTTAGGCTTAGACTCTTTCAGATCAACCCTAATCTTCCTAGATGATGAAACTTCTATGGGTTTGACAACCTCACTCACAAGGGTTTGATAGTTTCACTCACAATCTCACTCATAGAAGGTTCAGAAGAAGATGAGGGGACAAAGTTTGTGGAATGGAGAGCAGACACAGAGATGCTTTCAACATAACCTAATCTAGATTTGTCAGAGGGAGACTTTTGAACACTCAACATTTGATCAAGTTTAGAACTAGCAGATCTAGCAATAGATAAATCTAGCTCCAAAGATTTAACTTTATCAAGCAAAAGCATATTCTCAGTTTTCACATTGTTCAAAAGTTTCTTAGTATTAAACAGTTTTACAAGCAAATTCTTCTTATCAAGCTCAAGAGATTCAATTTTCTTCAGGCCAAGTTCAACATTCATAGCATCCTTTGCAGTAACTTTGCATAGTTTATTATAGGCCTCTTGAAGATCTACATCCTCAGAGAGTTCCCCATCAGAAGGGTTCTCGTCAATAGATATGCTTTCATTGACTACAATAGTAGCAGTGAAAGTAATAAAGTTTCCATTCTCGTCACAATCAAACTCATTATCAAAAATTTCACCATCACTAAGGGTTACAGCCATAGCCTTACCCTTAGACTTCAAATAGGTAGGACATTCAGATTTCATGTGACCATACCCTTGACATCCAAAACACTGAGGACCCATAGAATTATTAGAAGATTGACCTACTTTTTCTCTAGGTTTATCATTATTGTTAACCTTAGTGGGATCATTCTTCCTAAAGTTTCTAGGTTCAGCAGTGTTCGTGACTCTTGCCTTTCTGTTGCTATTCTTGAAAAAATTTCTAATGTTCTTGGCAAGGTAAGTAATCTCTGTAGCAGAGAGCTCATCATCAAATCCACCACCTTCAACATTGTCAACAGACTTAAGAGCCATTGATTTGGATTTGGTAGTTTGGGGCAGGTCCAACTCATAAGATTTAAGAGATCCTACAAGTTCATCAACAGGGATGGAATCCACATCCTTACTTTCAGTAATGGCAGTCACCTTAGGTCTAAAGTCTTCAATTAAAGATCTAAGAATCTTCCTAACAATTTTAGGTTGATCATAGATTTCACCCAAGTTAAAAGCAGAATTAACAATATCATTCAATTTAGCATAGAATTCATCAAAAGATTCATCATCAAACATCCTAATGCTTTCAAATTTAGAAGTCTATTGCTGCAATTTATTGATTTTGACAGCCTTTGTGCCTTCATGCATAGTTTGAAGGATATTCCAGGCAGTATGAGCAACCTCAACATTAGAAATTCTCTTAAATTCCTCCATAGAAACAGCGTTAAAGATAGCATTCATAGCCTTGCTATTGAACGCAGCTGCTTCTTTTTGAGAAGTTTCCCCCTCACTAACAGGAGTAGTGGGCTTCTCCCATCTGTATTCAACGGAATTCCAGACTCTCTCATCAATCAATTTCAGGAATGCTTTCATCCTTACTTTCTAATAAGCATAATTATTCACATCAAAGTTAGGAGGAATAACTAGAGAGTGTCCGTGTTCCATGACAACAGGAGTCAAGGATCAGCTCAGTGATCAAAATATCAACAACAAGAGAGCAACCCGCTCTGATACCACTTGATAGTTTTTAAACCCTTTACAAACACAATTGGATTAACCTAGGTAATTAGCCAAGTTGTTACTTAGTCCAATTTAACAAATACGAGGTTATCACAATCATAACAATTATATCATGCAAAGCAGCGAAAAGATAAATAACACAAAGATATGATCACCCAGGAAACCAAACCGGTAAAATCCTGGTGTGGATTTGACCTCGCTATCCTCAAGGTAAACTAGAATCCAATATCTTGAAAGAATCGAAGTTCAGACAATAAGACTTACAAGCTCCCACACTCGACTTCTTATTGCTACCCACCAGTAGAACTTACTGACACAACCACGTGCAAGCTCCGAATCCACAGACTCCTTCTTTCTTGGATTCACCACCAGATACAAGCACACCTGCTTGTGTTTTCTTTAAGCTTCAATGGTAGCAACCGAGTTGATCATCAAGGTGTAGATAAAATCTCCTCCTTGAAAACCCTAAGTTTGTGTAAAGGAAAACTCCTCTAGATCTCACAAGACATTTACACAAACAGCAATATGAGCAACATTAAAATTGGCTAGGGTTTGCCTTTTATACTTAGGACAAAATAGAAAACCCTAAACGTTTTAAACAACTAGGGCTGAGTTGGAAATCTGCAGAAAAACGCATTCTGCCTGAGATTTGATCAATCGAGTCTAAGCTTCGATAGATCGAGCCAGGCCGAAATGCACAGTAACTCTGCATTAGCTCGATTCCAACTTTACATAAAAGATACAACTTTGAGCAAGACTAAAACACTTCTAAACACATTATTTTGATCATGGTTTGCCAACAATATACATTAGAGTTCTAAATACATAAATACCTAAGTCTTTAGAATCTAACACTTATAATACCTTTATGGTACCATCAAGTGATGCACTTGCAAAATTAAGGTTATCCTTTGGGTTAAATGCAACTTGCATCACATAATGTGAATGTCCCTCAAAGATTTGAGTACATAGCCAATTCTTCCCCCAATCCCAAAACTTTATATTCATGTCATCAGAAGCTGTCAGAACATATGGAAGGGTAGGATGGACAACCACACACCAAATGTAGTCTTAATGTGCCTCAAACTCTTTAACCTTTTCTAGTGTGTC